>NW_013671678.1:47086-52467 GCF_000517525.1 Limulus polyphemus
GAATCTTGATTCATATGAGAACAATAGGTTCTTTCAAAAGTCCAGAGGCTTGGTCATCATATTACTTGCCCATATCTTTCGTCTGACTATATTGGTAGGTCTTAATAAGGCCTTCCGTCTAGCTGCTCTGCAACGATAACCCAATCTGTGGAGAATCCGTTGAACAGATTTCGGGCCAACTTTGGCTACTCCTGCAGTCGTTAATCTGGGATCCATTTCGATGCTCCTCTTGACAGCCCTTTTTGTCCTCTCCAATGGACCAGGACGACCCGGACGCTGCTCAGTTGTTTCCTTGCCATGTTTCCTGAACTGTACGATGATTCTGTTGACTGTCGAAAGCGGGATTCCCAAATTCTGTGAAATTTGCCGCTGACTTATTCCACCATCTGCTTGACCAACTATCCTTCCTCTAACAAAATCTGACAATTTGAGAGAACCTTGAGTTCTAGGGATGTTGTAGCACAAGATAATTAGTGTGCGGACCATTTTGATTTATATAGTGCTCTGTGAACACAAATTAGTTATCATAAATCAGTTAACTGACGAAAAATTAGGTGTCTATTTACTTGTGACCACTCAGTGTACATATAAAGGTAATCATAAAAAGGATTTGACAAAATTGTACTAACCAGTGACGTTATTAAAATTATTGATTTCATCTTGGGAGAGGGGGGGGGGAGTCAAGCAAGCTTTCCTAAATCACACATTGGTCTTTGGTTTGAAAGGAACACAGATAAAACTAATGACAATATAAATGAGTCATAACAAGGTAGGATGGTTCACGAATTTGTACTTATCATTCGGTAGGAGCAAGTTCACGGTCATGGTGGACGTAGCTTAGTGGTTAGAGTGCCATACTCTGAATGAGAGGGCCCATGGTTAGTGCCCTGTTGCAGCCAAATCTCGCTTAACGTTTTGGGACAGTGGGTGCGTTGTAAGAGTGGACGATCAAATCTTTTTTTTCCAGAGAACAGCTGATGTTGACTGGCTGTCCTTTCTGTAGTCTGTCAAAAGAAAAGCTCGCGAATGTCCGAAACAAACAAAAACAAATTTAGCAATTTTATTTAAAATCGCAGACACTACCCCGTGTTCTATTTGGATGTGTGTGGTAGCACCTCAAACAAATAAATCTTACATTTATGTTAAAAGTAGGTTATACTAAGATGTTATGAAAACAGATACTTACTGAATCCAGTCCGAAAAACCTGGCATTAATGTACACATTAGGCTTGGTTTATTTGTATCAGAAAGCTATAAATAAAGGGTTATCTGCACTATCCGTCCTTTATTGTGAACTAGTAGACTAGAGGGAAGACAGTTCGTCAACAGCATCTGCCGCCAATTCTTAGAGTACTTTTGTCTGATCTTATAGCATACCAACGATTACAAAGTGTGGAGCGCATTTTTGTAACAACGGGAAGCAAACCACGAGCCTTAAGACTCACACTCCAAGCACGCTAACCAATAGGTCATGCTCAGC
Organism: Limulus polyphemus; assembly: GCF_000517525.1. Taxonomy (NCBI): domain Eukaryota; kingdom Metazoa; phylum Arthropoda; class Merostomata; order Xiphosura; family Limulidae; genus Limulus; species Limulus polyphemus. The sequence goes on from NW_013671678.1 coordinate 48,567, forward strand.
TCCATGATGCTTGGAAAGCATATAGGAGAACATATGTATAGAATAATAACAAATGATTCCTTTTATAATTACCAACTGTTAAAATTAATATCAATGATATCCAAAAATAATTGGAAGTAATTACGGATACTACTTTGGAAAATATATTTAAGAAACAACAACAACATATTATCACGAATATATCCCCAAAATTCATAAAGTATGTCAAATCAGAGAAATAAAGCATATTTTTTTGCTTGTAGTAAACCAAACTGTTATGTTTGTGGATAAAATTATATTACTTACAGTTGTAGTCATGGGCATCCACAGAAAGTTCTCCGGGTGGGGGTGATGACAAAGTTTCAATCAACATAATATATATATATATATTGAATGAATAAAGAAATAAATATGTTTCTCGTTTTCCAGCGGACACCTCTAGTTTGTTTGTTTGTTTTGATATTAAGCACAAAGCTACACAATGGGCTATTTGTGCTCTGCCCACCACGGGTATCGAAACTCGGTTTCTAGCGTTGTTAGTCCGCAGACATACTGCTGTGCCACTGGGGGCTGGACAATTCTGGACACCCATGGTTGAAATAAGGGGGAACTTCATTTACTACTTGCAATAACTATATTATAGTCCCTACTGGGGAAAAATGTTTTTCATAAACTCTAAATTTAGTTGTAGTTCATGTGATGCTATTTATGTATTAACTTGTATTTGATGTTAAATAAATATATGTAAGAACAACAGAAAACAACAACAACAAAAAAAGAACGTTTAAAAATAAACTTACACAAATCTCCCGTCAAAAATGGAAATAATTGTCCATTACTTGTTAACAAACACATTAAAAAGTGTATTCTGGAAAATATCATACTTAACAAGAACCTTGTTTTCAAATATTTTCATTTTGGTATTCTTGTGGGAAAAATAAAAGATTATTTGATGAAAATTATTTTGACAGTAAATTTAAAACCACATTAAATGGTACATAGTATAACAGACAGAGTGCGCTTAAAACATTGGTAAAAGTAAAAAATAATGCCATTCTTATATAGATCTTATAAAAAATATCTTACTTCAGAAAATTAAGAATAGCTTGGAGGATAAGAAACCGGTATTTATGCTTTTCCCTGTGTGTGTTTCTATTGATTCATTTCAAATTAATAATAAATATTTTTTAAGAATTGTAAGCATTTTTATTTTATTTCGCTATCTATCTATCCTGCATATCTGAATATTACTTTGATCAACGTGCGCTCTTGTTAATTTTGTAAGAAAATATTTTAGTCTATGTAAAGAAAGCTCTGAAGTTCGTCAAATAATACTACAAATCCATGGGCGTGCTGACCGCATAACATATCCATCTCCTTAGCTACTTAGAAAAATGTTCCTATGAGATAAATAGGCCCTTGACCTTGCTGAGCAGTATAAATATTTCTAACTACCTAAAAAAGAAAATATTCTCATCAGATAAATCTACAAATCCCTGAACGAACCCGCTCACAATAATCCATATTTCCGGAAACGAAAGAATATTGGTCGTTAGATAGCCTTATAAATACCCGTTCTTATCGACCATATAAAGAAATCCATCTTTAAAGAATGCTAGTCCAATAATATCTTAGACATGCGAACTACTATAGAAACAAGAATGACGCTTGAAACATCTAGTTGTGTTGAAACTGCATAAATATATATATATTTTCAGTCACTTTGAAGAATAGATGCTCGTCAGATAGCCTTATTAATCTTTGCATAAAAATCGATAGTTTCAACTACTTTTAAGAATGATACTTGTCATATAATCTTATTATTCCGTGGCTGTGTTCAACTGCACAAAAACAACATTTCTTAACTACTTTGAATAGTGGTGGTTGTCAGACAGTTTTAATAATACGTGCTCATGCTGTGTCTACATAGATATTTACTGCATATTTAAACACCGTGTTGTCAGCTAGTGTTTTTACTGTTTTATCGATGGGCGTTTTTGTGATTTTGGCACACTGGTGTACATCTTGGAGTAAACGTCGTGAATGAATTACAAGCAGCATCTTTGTGTTTGTTATTTGTAAATAAGTGAAAGTCAGTTCAATAGGAAATAAAATTCTTTACTTGTCGCATCGATCCTCTTGTCATATTTGTTCGTTTATTTGCTGTTGAGCACGAAGATACACAATTTTCTATTTTTTACTCTGCTCACGGTGGGTATCGAAACCAGATTTTAGCGTTGTAAGGCACCGTCATATACACCAAAATTACGTCTTGTGTGAGTCGTCCAAACGAGAAATATGATTCTTATTTATTACCTCATCTTCCAATACGCTGTTATCAGTCTTTTCCTATAGATGTGCTGAAATGTTAAACTTACTATTTATACGGTTTCCTGACTTTTAGCAGACTCGCCCATTTCAATTTCAAGGTTTCATGGCTCACAATTTTTAGAAAAGTCAATCTCACAGTAGTGACGACCATTAGCATTGTGGTATCTTGCGTGGAGGATTATAATAATAAAACCCGCTGATCGCTCAAAGTACTTGTATAAAAAATACCGACGCCATTCGCGCGTTTAGAGAAATGCGGTCTTACAGTACATTAAAGTGTTATCGAAAAAAAAATTGAGGCATTTTTTTATGAGAAGCCTTGGGTATTAATAATAAATGGTTCTCTGCCTTTAGGAAAGTTTCTAAGGTGGAACAAAGCTTGCATTTATAAAGGATCATCCAATTATTATATCACATGCATACAAAAATCATAAAGATGTAATAGTTTTCTCTTGCACATGTTCTTTTGAATATAGAACACAGTAATTCTTACTCTTAATATTCGTAATATCTCAATGGAATTGCATAACGTACTTAACACAGAAAAAAATAGTGAGTTTTTATATAAAATTATAGTCACGAAAAATTAATTGCCCGTTTCGACATACTGTCTCGAAAATTTGCTATTTTGATTTATATATATACACTAGCTAAGTTACCCGGCGTTGCACAGTGAAAATTTAGATTTGAAATGTATAGATCTGATATTTTTCAGCAAATTATTCAGTAAGTAGACAAAAGCTGTGATGCGAGAAATAAAAAAGCATTTAATCAAACAAAGCTTTATTTGAAATTGGATCGTGTTTGAGCTTGTCTTGTTCTTTGAGCCTGAAGTCGTACATCATGTTGCTCCTCTGTTTCTTGCTCTCTGTAAGTTATTTGTCTTAATTTTTGTGCTTGAAGTCTGGTTTGACATTGTTCAGAAGTTTCTTGTTGTCTATATCCAGCTTGCCTTCATTATTCTGACTGAACTCTGGCTTTGTGCTGTTCAACAGCTTCTTGCTGTCTTTCAGCTTGAGCTCGAAGTCTAACTTTACGTTGTTCCAAAGTCTCTTCCTGTATTTGAGCAACCTGTCTTGCAGCTTGAGCTTGAAGTCTTTGATTGCATTCTTCTTCTGTTTCAGCTGCTCTTTGTACTTACATTCTTTTAGTGGCAGAAGACTTTCCATAGAAAGGGCGTTTCTTGGGTGGCATAATCACCTGTAGCACAAAACAGTAATTTGCAATTCACAAAGTTACTAAATCACTTATGAAACCACTTAGCACTATTTAAAGAAAACTGTTTTTGGAAATACTGAAATGACAGCAAGGTGATCTGAGTGTCTCCTGCCATAATGCTTTCTGTGTGCAAAACATGCTTATGTTTGTATGTTTATTACAAAAAAATGGTGCAATAATCATTAATTGTCAATTTCATCATTAAATACTACACCAAATACAAAATAAATAGCACCATTAAATTTCTTGTACAAACCTGGTTATTATGAAGTTATTTTAAAATTTGTAAGTTCAACCGTTTGGTTTCATATAGCGAACAAAATAAACAAACAAACTTCCTCTTTTATATATATATATAGATAGATAGATTCTT
>NW_013671678.1:52477-54909 GCF_000517525.1 Limulus polyphemus
TTGCAATTCACAAAGTTACTAAATCACTTATGAAACCACTTAGCACTATTTAAAGAAAACCGTTTTTGGAAATACTGAATTGACAGCAAGGTGATTTGAGAGTCTCCCGCCATAACGCTTTCTATGTGCAAAACGTGCTTATGTTTGTATGTTTATTACCAAAAAATGGCTCAATAATAATTAATTGTCAATTTCGTCATCAAATATTACACCAAATACAAAATAAATAGCACCATTAAATTTCTTGTAAAAAAAAGGTTATTATGAAGTTATTTTAAAATTTGTAAGTTCAACCGTTTGGTTTCCTATAGTGAACAAAATAAACAAACCTCCTCTTTTATATATATATAGCTTAAATGCTTATGTCCTGTACACACTTTTTATTGTTAGCGTCTGTTAGAGGCTTATTGTGTTACTGTAGTGACCAAGACCTCTAGATATTTTTCTTCTGATTGGAATCTTTTCTGAAACTAATATCGCTTAACTCCTTATATTTCCCATGTACTTTGTATATTATTTCTTTTTCTCGCCACAACAACAGACAAAACACTCACACACACACGAAACAAATATACATAAGACAAAAAAATATAGTTTATTCTAACATTGTTCTACACTTTCGCACTTGTTCTTCTTTCATTAGATAGATCCTGAGGAATCCTTCTAATTTTTATCAAGTTTTTAGTTTTGTTTCATACTCCAACTAGGATGGTGATGTCCAAGAACAATATATCCTTAGATAAGTACAAGGGTAGGCTCTGAAATTATCTTCGCTATTGGAATATGATGGTAAGATCAAGATATGGGAAAAGCAGAGAAAATGTTTTGTACAATTATTCACTGTTGTCTTGAAAAGATCGTAGTCTGAGCATATTTTGTTATTTTTTATATTAGTTCTAGTCAATGTAGGGTAGACCTTATGAGTTTTTATTACTATTATATATTGGTAAGGACAGAAAAAAAGAGTGGACATTAAATAGCTATTTCTTATTTGACGGTGTTGAGATTAAGAATAAGTAGGCTTGAATATATATTTGTCAGTAATCTATATTGGAAGATTAAAAAGGTAAACTTTAGACGGGTGTTTATTAATAGTATACGTTAGTAAGATAAAGTTATAGTAGGAATTTATTATTAGTGTGTATTTATAATATTTAGATTCATTCAATTGGTGTTTATTACTTATGTTTTTAATGTTAAGAAAGTTTTGTCTGAAAAGGTATTTATTACTATATACTGCTAACTTATTTTGACTGATGTAGGTTTGTACGAAAATATTAATATATTGTGAATAGATATGTATTATTAGAGAATTATTAGTAAATAGGAGTTTCTCAGTAGTGTATTAGGAGAATTAAAAGGATCAAGATAAAATAAAAGATAAAGGTTGACTATGATCAGGGGTTTATAACTAGAGGATAGTGGTAGGAGTTAACCGGAATACAAATATTTATTAAAAGTTGATGGAATATAGCGAAAGTAGACTACAAGCAAGTGTAACGAATTTGTTATTATATATTCGTTTTAATATCAACATTTGTTTAGATTAAGTTTATATTTAGAAACATACATAGCTTGTACTGTTAAATATGTATTGCGAAACTCCCGCTTATTCTCCAAAGTTGTAGAAGATTCTCGAGAGTAAGAACCAACAATATATGTATATACGTAAACATTTAAATTGTATTGTTACGTTCTCTGAAATTTCTAGAAACTCTCCACTCGCCTATAAGTATAACCAACACGACGCGCCAAGGAAAGTATCTATTATTAGTTCGCTATAGTCGGTGTGCTATAAACTTTTGAAGCTATAACTGAGATTGTTATAACGCTTATCAATCGGAAAACTTCAGATATTTGACAAGGAATATTTATAAATTTCGAACGTTACAAATCGTTTAACTTCAGTGGATTCACATCGGACATTAGTATTTTTACGAAGACATTATAGAAATTCAACGGTGGAAAATTCAGCGTGTGTGCTAAAGGACAAAGCTAGCTAGCTTCCCCTTAAGTGAAATATATCTCCGTCAACTCGTAATCAGTTCGGTCATCGTGAACCCTCGATAAGATATCAAGGAAGTTCCAGACTAGAAAGAAAACTTTGTATTGTTTGTAAGTTGGTGAAACTTTTGTATATAAATCTTTGTTTGTAGTAACTAATTGTAATAATTGTTATTGTAAGTTATACTGTTGTGTGTATATTCAACCGTATTTGTGTTAAAAACGAAATCTTGTTGTCAAATATCATAAACTGACTATATATCGGCATGTATTTAAATACTAAATCCAAAGTACAATTTAACTACTAAATTTAAACTATCAGTTAACTCAATTTCAGACCATTTGAAATTCTAATACGTAACATCAAGTATTTATTAATAGGATCGAGATGGAGTAGACTTTTATGATATGGTAATTAGAAAATAGCA
>NW_013671679.1:0-9454 GCF_000517525.1 Limulus polyphemus
GATTTACTCAATCAATAGAAAGATAGTTTTGTCAGTATATATATATATATATATATATAGTAAGATACAGGGTTTACTCAATCGATAGAAAGATAGTTTTCTCAGTGTATATATAGTAAGATACAGGTTTTACTCAATCAATAGAAAGATGGTTTTGTCAGTATATATATATAGTAAGATACAGGATTTACTCAATCAATAGAAAGATAGTTTTGTCAGTATATATATATGTATATATATAGTAAGATACAGGGTTTACTCAATCGATAGAAAGATAGTTTTCTCAGTGTATATATATAGTAAGATACAGGGTTTACTCAATAGATATAGTAAGACAAAGTTTTTTAACAGATACAATAACATAAATAGTTTATGCAATAAACAATTAAATTGAGAGTCTATTCAATTCAACATAAAATAGAGAATTATTCAATAGATAGTAAGATAAAGAGTTTATTTTATATGTATAATAACATAAAGAATTTCCTCTATAGATGGTGTGGTAGAATGTTTCAGTATATGTATATATATATGTAGTAAGACAGGGAATTGAAACAAAAGATTATATGATAGCTTGTTCACTATATATTAAGGAAGAGTGTTTATTCAAAAGATTGTGAAATTGGAAATTTATGCAAAAGGTAGTAATATAGAAAAATTACATAATACACTAAGATACAAGAGTTTACTCAACAGATAGTAAAATATATATTTTACTCAACACAGAGTACAAAATAATTCAAAGAATAGATGGTGGGAGGTAGCAAATATTCTGAATATGGAGTAAAGTAGAGCTCAATATATACATTGTAAAATAGTTTACTCAACTGACATATTAAGATAGAGAATTTAACTAACACATACATTAAAATGGATAATTTACTCCAAAGATATAGTAAGATTACTAAATATATAGGGACATTGAGTTTATTCCATATAGCATTACAGAGTTCTATCAATAGATATAGTAATATACAGTTTACTCAACATGTATAGGAAGATACAGAATTTACTCGATAGATATTTGAGACAAAGAAGTTATTCAGTATAAATAGTAAGATAGAGGATTTACTAAATATATATATATATTAAGATAGTATTTAATGAATAGCTATTAAGCGAGAATTCACTTAGTAGGTTTAATAAGTTTGTTTATGCAATAGATAGTAAGGCAGAGACTTTAATTAATACATGTAATGATATCAAGATCTTAATATTCTAAACTGAATCATTAAAGAAAATAATAATAGCTGTATACATATAAATATAGTAAAATAGAGGTAACTGAACAGATATAGTAAGTTTACCCAATATATATATAGGAAGACAGAGAATTTCCTTAATAGGTATATGAAGATAGATATTGTAAGGTAGAGATTACTTAAGATATATAGGATAGAGAGTTTACTCAATAGATATAGCCAGATAGAGTTATTCAATATAAAGAGTAACATGTAGTTAGATATAGAATCTACTCAACTGATAATAAAACAGAATGAGCAGGGTACCTTCATTAGAGTTTTCATACAGCTCTCCCCTGGATAATCTAGAGGAAGGACCTGTTCTTTGTTTTGTTTTTTTGTTGAAAGATCTTCGTATTTGGGGTTGTATCATTCAATCTTGAGAGAAGTATAGCCACAAGACTGAACACCCACATGAGACAGATGACTTTCAACTGTCAATGTGGGTATGTGCATTGTTTTTCTACTGATTGTTGAAATATAATTTTGTTTATCTATTAAGAACATATCAAGACTCACTGTTTTCCCTCTTACCCCACACAGAAAACCCTCATAAAGTTTTGGGTGAGCTCTAAGGTTTTTATGGGACATTTTCACTCTTGTTGAAAAATTGATTTTAACTTAAAATATCATAGTGGCTTATGTTCAGAGCAACTTTTAACCATATGTCTTTACAACACTGAATGTAGCTCATATGCAAAAAAGAAAAAAAAACTCTTTTTAGCTTACTCCCTTTAATTATCTAAATGTACCTTATGTTCAAAGTGATTTGTATGAATAATCTTTACAGCTTTGTTTTAACTACCAATTATTAGATCGTCAATAAATTAATGTTGCTTTTTTTAGTTGAAAAACCCAAACAACTTATATATCAAAACAAAACATTTATTAAATGAAATAGTCTCCCTTCTTATCGATGATGCTTTACCATCTTACAATGAGGTTGTTCATGCCCTGATTAAGGAAATCACTTGGCTTTGAAGCAAAAAACATGTTGATATCCTCTTTAATACCTTCCATATTTGCATATGTTTTCCAATTAAGATGATGTTGCAGCGAACAAAAAAGATGGTAATCTGATGGTGCCATATCTGGAGAATATGGTGAATGGGGGAGAACTTTCCAACATTGGTTCTTTTTACTGATTCCATTATTCAAAATAATTAATATTGGTGTTTATGTTTTATTGTTCATTAACATTAGTAACAAGTTCTGGCAGGGCACATGTTTATTAACTGTATTTTTGGTAAGTGTTAAATTTTATTCCAAGAGTCGTTACAGTTGTTGAACCCTGGTTATAGCAGTGTGTTTATTTTAGATTGTTACATAATTATCATTATTGTTTCAAGTCTAATTACCTATGTGTGTCTAATGTTCAGATTGAATTATATACACACACTTTTACAGCTTTGTACTGACTATGAAGTGTTATATGACCATGTGCAGCTTGTATTGATTTTGTTTTTTCACCCTCTAATTATGAAGGTGTGGCTTATATTAAAGGTGACTTCTCTATGCAAGTAAACATTATGAGGCATTCCTAGCATTTCTATTAGCTGTTTGGTTTTTTCAATTGGAAAAAAAAATGTCTTGCTAAACCATAACTTTAGAAATGCTTTTTGAAGTTTTAAGATCACCCTAAAGTGTAACCAAAGGTCTATTTTCTTTCAAAGTCGTGTTCTGCAAATTTTCATTAGCTTGTACATTTATAAACACTTATCTTATGCCAGTCCTGTACATAGAAATTCATAACAATGACTTTGGGTGTCTACATTTAACTTGAGCATCTACAGTTGTTGAAAAATTAGAGGCATCCACTATTAACTTAATCCTTAGCATTGTTAAGAGTTCAATTTAGAAATTAAACACAGAACTTCAAATGTGGAATGATTCTGAATCAGAATACTGTTAGGTGTACAAGATCAACTTAAAAGTAAACTATTCTATCTTCAGAATATAGTACATTAAATGTTCAGTATGTCCTCTATCCATTTCAACAACAGACTGCAGTTGAATGTGATTTTTTTGCTCATGTACTAACAATCTTACTAGTTAGTAAGTGAATAAATGAATAAGTTCTAAGATAAAAGCTGTACATTTCCTAATGATTTTCATTATGATAAGCAAATACAGTTTTAAGGTCACCCTGAAGCATCACCAAAGGTCTGATTTCTTTCAAAGTTGTGTTCAGCAAATTTTCATAAGCCTGTACATTTGTAAACACTTATTTTATGCCAATCTTGTACATAGAAATTGTCAATTTTGTCACCCTACATTTGTGAGAATTTTTTAATTTTTGTATTTAACAAACTGAAGCAACAGACTGGGAAGTGGGCATAGATGATTGAACAGAGAAAAACAAACTAGTACTCAAGCTGTAATTGATGTAGTTTAATTAATAAGTAACAAGGATTTAATTAACAAAGTTTATAAGTATTTAGAATGCAGTCCTCAGAAAATCAGGATACTACATGAAGTTTTAAGTGAAAAGAATCAAGTATTTCCTATATGATGACTGAAATTTCAAAGAGCATTATCAAAAATCTGATTAGCTAAATCAAGGTATGTTACAAGCTACTCTGGCTACTACTTTATACATAACAGATAATTTACACAGTTTAAAAAGAACTACTTTCAAAAGCACAAATTACATTTATTAACAGTAACTGCACAAGTTGTCACAAGCAACTGACAGATCTGCATGGTTCAAACACAGATTGTAAGATTTATTTAAAAATAAAGTGCCATATGAAGACATAACCTCAGAGTTTCAGTACACTAGCCACTGTGAAAATAATGTACTTAACAATGAAAAAAAAAAAGCAACAAATTAAGTGTTTTCAGCAAAACTGAAAAGTTTATATATTTTGTTGCCTATGTATATTGCATACAGAGACCCTTTAACTTTCAGAAATGGAAGGATAAACATAGTTGCTGAACATTTTTTGCAATTATAATTTGCTAGTTAAAAATGAATTATTATGAGAATGGCAATCGATAAAGGAAATTTTAGGTACCAAATGCAGAAACATGCCATCAATGTCAGCATTCTATGTAAATACAATATATAAAATGTAACCAGTCATAGTGTTCTAACTCACATTACTAATTAGCACCACAAGCTGTGAAAGAAGTTAATTTGTTGACCCATGTTAACACCTTCCTCAATGAAAAAATCAGTACAGACTAATGTTACTGAATACTGAAATTTCCAGTGTGCCAAAAACTATACTAGTCGACAAAGTACAAAACTGGCTAACCATAATGGAGAATAAAGTGATCAATGTTTAATTAAAAACTATTTATTTTGATAAATGCTTCCACCATTTTTTTTCTAGCTAAAATAAATACAATGTTTCATTGGTTAAAGAGTGCAAACTTTTTATTTTCTAGTTTATGCACCATAAAATACATTGTTTCATATACCAACACTGCATTATTTACATTGTTATAAATTCCACTATGTTGACATAGTAAACAGATGTAGTGCTGTAGTGACTATGTGGTCATTTCAACAATAATCATTTATTATCACAATACCATTCAAGTAAATTGATAGTAACTTATATATTATTGCGATAGCAACCCAATAATTACTTAGCAGTATTACTTTAGTACCCACAATAGCAATTTTGTAGTAATAGTTCTTGAGTATCTATAGCACAAGCTCTGTAATCTGAATTTACTAGTGTATAGAACTATAGTAAATGTATATAATGCTCTATATACATTTTTAAAAAATTGCACTGACATAATGACAATTTTTGTTTATAATTTTTGTACAGTGACACTAAATCCAGAAGAGCTATGCCTGAAAGTTAAAAACAAATATATAATTTTTTTCTGAGGGGAAACCTTTTTACTTGATTTCAACAATTTTTAATATTTTTGTCTAGTACTAATAACTATTAAATACTTTGTCTAATATCTTATTTCTAATCATCTTCCCTGTTCAATAGCTTCAAATAGTAATAAAACCCTCAAAAACACTGGTCTTTGTCATGAGCCAACAATATTCTTTGGCAACTTAACTATAACAAATTTATAAATTTTTTAGTAACAACCTAAATTAACCATTTTACATTTATTGTTACTGATTCACATAAATTCTGAAATTACATATAACAACATCTGAACTTTTAACATAGTAAATCACCAGGCTATAAAAATCTTAAGTCAACAGTCTAAACATTTATTCATTGTATAAACCGGTACTTAAGTTTTATGAATAATAAAATCTCGAAATCACATTACATTTTTTATTTTAGATAATTTTGTCTTTTGAATAACAGCTATGTGATCACCAACATTTCATGCCTATGGTTTGTGAATGACAAATTCTGTGACACTTAGGTGTCTTTAATTTTTAATACCTCTTCCAAAGGGCCATTACCTTCATAAGAACTAGGATTGCGAAATGATCCTCCAAGTCTATCCCAAAGTGTGAGATACTGACCATAATTGTAGTTATAAAACACATGATGATCCATATGATGGGCAGATCCATTAATCACAGGCTTTAGGACAGCTGGCACTTTGTAGTTACCATCATGGATAGAAACTGTCCAGATGTTGACAGCAATGTACAATACAAGGTAGACATATTTGTTCATGGGGAAGAGAAAGACATAAAGATGGTAAGGGACACTCTGAAGAAATCCATCAAGTGGATGAAAGGCATGACTTGCAAAAGGAGTAGGGATCTGAAAGAAATTTATATAAAATTTTATTGTGTTATGGTAAGAGTTAAACACAATCAAATATGTGTTGAACCTTTTGAACTGAAATTATAAGTAAAAAGAAGATAATACTTATTTAAATTTTAAATAACAAAGATTATAAAAAACAACATTTAATGGTACACAACAAATATTTGAAAAACTCAAAATACAATAAAACATTAACCCAATAAATATAAAAAACTTGAGACTGGTTACAGTCTCATTTTGAAATAATTATTGTTATCTGTTATTTAAAAATATCTTACCACTTTTTCAATTATTACAAATGTGTATATATATATATATATATATATATATATATATTGTATCATTAAATTATTCTCTACATTTTTCATTTTTACACAAGAAGAAAAGACTTATAAACTTTATCTTTAAAAATTATATCAGGAAATTAAATGGTGAACATTGTGGTATATTCAGGTCCAACTGAATTTCCTTCAAGCAATGGTGTAGGTCCATTGAATAACAGGAGATTCAAGGTATCTACTACAGAGTAATTCTGAATTTCTCTTTAAGAACTGAGTTGGAGAGAAAGAACTAAAGAGACTGGATTCAATATAAAATACATATGAAAATTCTTTATTATAACACAAACACAGTGTTTAATTAATTGATTAACAGTGGATGGTTGCTTTTATTGGATCAGCCACCTATCTTCCTCAAGATCATATGCAAGATTTTCATCCATTGAATGTTTAATTCTAACATTCCAGGTAATGTAAGATTTACTCAGGGCAACTAACATGGCCAACGTAATGGGCCATTTTCATTGAAATGTAAAGGAGGTTGTAACTTTGAGATATCACCTGGCATACCACTGAAGGACACTGCTGTCTACATTCTTACACCATATGCAGCATTTCAGCCATGTCCACTTCCCCAATGGGCAAAATATATGACTTTAAGAGAATCACAAGGTAAAAAAAGGCAGCTAAAATTATATGAACTTAACAATTTTCTTGGCCACAGATTATGTGAAAACTAAATACATTCAGAAATAACTCATACATTTAGAATACTACTAATGTGATATTTTCAGGTAAAATATACCAATTTCAAGATAGAAAGATCCACAAATACCTACAGATATACTTATGATACATGAAGAGTGACTCTTGTCAGATAACAACGTCTCATTAGTATATGTTAAATAATGATATTGGACAAAGTTGGTAAAAATGAATACAATATTTTTATAGAGAAGACAAAAAGGTAATGCAGCATATATTCTTGTACATAGAAAAAGACATTCATTTCATTAAGCTGGGCTTAGTCCCAAAGATTTCTTTTCATAGGGATAGACTACCTTTGAACTAAACATACTGTTCTTAAAAGTAAGTCTTTACTCATAAATCTTCCAGTGGAACTGCCCAAAGAAAGTATGCTGGATATAATCAGGTACACTTCATTTGTCAAGTTGAAAGCATCACTTCATGACCTTGGATCTCTCACGACATTGATCAGCTGTTACATTAAGTGAACGTCAAACTTGATCAGCAAAATATATATTACAGTGCCAGTTCTTTTAATTCAGATGCTTTATATTTTTGCAATATCCTCTTGGGCAGAAAAGACATTACCCACTAAAGACAACAAAGAAATATAATAACTAGAAAAAGTTATTTTTCTGGACCATGAGTGGCTGCCCTTATAGTGTGGAAACTAAATAACTGAAACATAAAAATTTCAATTTCACTAAAACAGAAAACAAACAATGTGCCAACCTTTTAACACCTTTCATCCCTATTCTCTTTCAGGTTTGCTCCAAGCCAATAATTAAATTTAACTTTAAAACCAATCACCTTTAAACTCGTGACAAGATTAAAGAGCACCTTATTTCAAAAAGCACACATCATACAGACAATAGAACCTTTTTTACAAGTGAGATGCAAAAAACTACAAAAGCCTAAAAAACTTTGAACAAAGATGTATTTATAAAGAATAAAATCTTTTAACTATACTTTCAATCAAACATCACCCAAAACTATAATTCAAAAGAACCTTTAAACAAAGTTAAAAACACAAATGTTACATCACAAAACAATAATAGTGAAAACCTTGATCAAAAATTTTCAAATCAACAGAAAACATAACAAAAACACCCTTTAAAAAAATCCATTAATAAATAGATACATAAAAAATAAAACGAAGAAAGCAAAGATAATTAAAATGCTGTCTGAGGTACACTGTCCACTTTAAGAATGGAGAGACAAACAAAAACTATTCACAAAGCTAAAGTTAAATTAAAAGAAAAACAGAATACCAGGAAAACACTTTAACATTGTAAAATATTATAATCAACTATAACATTGATAAATCACTTGGAGGTGCCCCCTCTCGAGATGGGGCAGTAACACAAAACTCAAACTAAAATAAGAAACACTTTTCAACACTGAATAATATTTAACAGCATTACAAAAACAAAATACTTTTTCAATCTGCCTCATTAAAAATGTATCAAAATTAGGAGAATTCATGTAATTTAATCCAGAATCCTGGATCCAGGCTGTAATGGGTGTACTTGTGGCACACATTCTCTCACTTTGCTTGGTCAAATAAGGCTTGGGTTCCCTCACTTTTAATGTGCTTCCTTTGTAGATCAGGCCAGATCCGAATATTCCAGCTTCAGTAGCTTCACTGGTTTCCTCGCTTAGGAAGAAGTCTTGTACATCCTGTGGAAACTTTGCAATCTCACACGATGATAAGCTTGATGGGTCAGATTAGGAACAATGACTAACTGAAATGCAAAGTTGAAAACACAAGATTGATAGTGGCTGGAATTTGAAAGCCTGAATTCAAATGATTGAAAGAGATCTCACTGGTCAAAGGTTCAGCTCAGTTTGCGGGTTAAAAGAGGGTTGTAACACTTGGTTATGACTGTGAACTAGGTACTGGTCAAGCAACATGGCTAAAGGCTTAATACATATTCCTGTTCATCCTTGCATGTGGAACCTGTGTCCAGATAACTTGAGGGCTTTCCAAATCCTTGGTTTCCTTGATTTTCATGTATACAGCTTCCTGGAAGCTGTGCCTTCTGTTACCCCTGCTGGACAGTGAGGATACACACTCCAAACTCTCCAACTCAGCATTATCCCTAGCCTACCATTTAGTTGTCATATAAATAGAGCCCTATTCCAATAGGAAGGAATGGGGACCAAGTTGCTCAGGCCCTACAGAATCAAACTGACTTGTATGAGGCACCACTAACCTTACCTTTAACCATTAGCCTTTGCTAATGCTGTTATATTCTTTACTTAGGATGTTTTTTATTTACAAATTGTATAACAGTTATGGTGTGAATTACATGGTTTCACTGGAGTAGGGGGTAACTTCCAAATCCTCTTATTGCACTTGGATCTAGCATTTCTGTGCTTCAAAACTGTATTTTGTAATGGAACAACATAAAGAAAATATCCAGTAAAAAATGTTTAGCTCATTAAAAGCATTTCAATCTGCATGACTGTGTCAGGT
>NW_013671679.1:9610-11767 GCF_000517525.1 Limulus polyphemus
TATATAAATGTTTGTTATATTATTGTTTATTACAGTTGTATCCAGAGCTTTAAATATATACACATATATATATACACACACACAACAGCAGTCTTGAACATTCTACACATTACTAGACATTATGATGCAACAACACTCAATCAGAGCAACAAGAAAATTCAGAAGATTTGAGTAACAATTTTATCACAGACCTTTCAGCCATTAATTAAGTTGCAGGCTCAAAAGCAATCTGGAAAAAGCCCAAAACATCACACACTTGAAAAACCAACAGAAGAAAAACAAATCAAAGCAGCTTATCCCAAAGTAGCCTACTCTTTGTTTGTCATAAGTCATTTAAAGACCATGGTAAAGCAAGTTGTTTTATTACAAAATCAACTAGATAACACAATAATGTTCAAAGTATCTCCTAACAAATGTAATACTGGGACACCTGTCAGTGACACTTTGTCGACAAAAAGTGATAAAATTATCTGAATGAGAGGCTTATATACAGTATCAAGATAGGGGTGCATTGACACAAGTGGAGAGTATCACAAGATTGTTATCACCAATGGCAGTTGGGTGGGGTATAAAATACTGGAACAAGTAAGAAAAAATTAGACTAATGTTTTGATGGGCAAATAAGAAACCTGGCAGTCAAATAATAGCTATAAGTGGCAGTGGAGGTAAGTATGTTTTAAAAATTAAAATTTGTGCTGTTACTTAAGTAGTTCAGCACTTACTGAGGAAAAAGCTGGATTCTCTTGCTTATCATAGACCTACCATATTTTCCATAAAAACTGCAAACACTGGGTTGTATACTGTACAGAGTTCTCACCACACAGGTAGATTGTTGGAGTGACTTTCTCAAAACACTAGATGACTTTTCACATCTGAAAATTTAATCAGCTACTCAAAAACCAAGGGGTTACATAGTCCATTTAATCGCATGATTATCCTGTCAATAATCGAGTAATAACATAGTACACACCTTGCATCTCTGTACCACTCAATAGCTTGAAAAACAAGGAATACCTCTTCCACTCAATCCATTGTCATCAATATCAGAAACAGCCCCAAATACCAATAATTGAGTAGCAGCCATAAAATGTAGTTTATAATGTTGCCATTTTACTGCTCAATAGCTCAGTAAGCAAGGAATGTTATTTCCCTTCAATCATCAGACTCTTGACTTAATGATCATCTCAGATGTCAATAATCAGGTAGAAATCACAAAATGTAATGTATACATTACAGCGTGCATCATCTGGTAGATTGAAAAACTAAGAACTCCACTTCTTTTGCATCATTGCATGCTTAACCTTATAATTATTCTAGCTTTGATGATCAAGCCCATTCATATTTATCACATGGATAACACTGACATTTTGTCCATCGATCAGAACTAATAGTATTTTTCATTTGCAATGACATCTCTTCTGGTTCATAAAATTTCTACTTCAGACTCTTGGTCAAGCCAGTACACTACATGCTCAACTGTGATGTATGAATGTAGCTTATCAACGTGATCCACATGCTTTCACATGACTGGCATCCATCGTAGCTCATATGTTATAGGATCAACTTCTCATAGTATCAGTGCATAGATCAACCCAGAAGGATTTATGTTGTTGGCACATACACAACCATACCCAGTCACCACATTGGAGCATCCATTCTTTCTAGGCCAATCATAAGATTTTTTTTGTCAGCTAGCTGCCTTTCCAAGTTGTTTGGCAAATTTATATAAATCAGTTACCATTGATCTCAGCCATTCTACATACTCTTAAGGACACTGGGGACTTCTCATCCAAACATGAGCAGTTGATCTTTGTTCCATTGCTCTATATGCCATCATTACATATGGTAAGTGTTCATCCCAGTTGGTTCTCTCTGGATTAACAAACCTTGCAAGCATTCCCTTGGTAGTTTATAATTTCTGCCAAACAATCAGACTCTGGGTAATAAGATGAAGTATGAGCCTTAACTATACCTAACACTTTAGACAACTCAGCAAACAGTTAGTCGTTGAATTTAGCTCATTGGTAAGTGTGATTTTCTTCCAGTGCTTTGACTAATGCTATCCAGTACTCTACTAACAAATTGTTATGTCTCTGTACGTTTGTTTGTTAATTCTTCTAAGATACAAGTCCTTTCTTTACAAAACTTGTTTATTCA
>NW_013671679.1:12142-17147 GCF_000517525.1 Limulus polyphemus
CCGACCGTAATTGCTGGCTTTCTTCCTCTCTGCCTCGTCTCCGCTACGTCTCTGCCTCCCTCTACTGCTTCGACTCCCTCTGTCTCTCTCACTGTCTAGAGCACTTATATATGATAATACTGCCTGTTCTAGAAACTTCTAAGACTCTGAACACGTGCTACCAGTGTCACTTGACTTCCGCTGTCGTCACGTGACCCCCGCTGTCGTAACACAGTTGCGAATCTTCTAGAATACTCGTCACGTGACCCCCACTGTCGTAACAATATCAACAATGGTCAGATGTATTCTCAAACATGAGGCCAAACATTAAAAATTAAAACACTGATGACACAGAATAGGCATCTCTCTAATTGCACTCCCTTGAATATAAGCTCCATCAGCAGCTCAAAAGTAGGTAATATGTTAAGCAGACCGAATGGCATGACAAAAAATTTGTACAGACCATCTCTTGTCTAAAAGCAACCTTTGCCCTGCTTTCATAATCTAACTAAAAATGCCAGCATCTGGAAACAGGACCCAACGTGTTGAACCAAAGGGAGCCTTCCAACATATTTGGACATTCATCTGTCTGCAACAAAGGTGTGAGTTATTGTGTTCAACCATTGAAAGTCTCCATAAAACCTTGGTGTACCTTGCTTATTTGTGACAATCACTACTGGAGATGACCAAGTATTTTCTCAAGGCTGTATGCTTTCAACTTATAGCATTCACTACGTTTCAGTGCTTGCAACCTACATAGTGCTCCAAGGAAGAAATAACAGAAAATGTTTAATCAGGTGTGCATTGTCTGTGTCTATATGGTGCCAAGCCACCACTTTTCGATGCAATCAGCCATGTGATCCCACTAATACTTCAAAATATTTATTGAAAAATTGTTACTCAGTTGCAACCAACTGCATCATTAGGTATGTTGGTAGCCTTGTATTTGCTTCTGGTCACAAATGATACAACACTAGTGTTACTGCTACCCTAGGTTACTTTCCTTTGCTTGTGATGTCTATGACCATTCCAGCATCAGCTGAATATATCATCATCCATAATTACCAAGCAACACAATGTGACTTCATCCCTGGTTGGATGGATTTTTACCAGAGCTAATGTTACTCACTCTTAAGACAGGAAAAAGTTTATATCACGTGTGGCTTTTACAACTATGTTACATGGCAGTGGTGTATTATAATTTATCTGGATTAAACATGGAACACCACTTGCATATATGGAGATACTGTTAATCAATTTGCCACATAAACTTGTGCAATCCACTTTTCCTGGGCTCAAACTGGACAGCTTTGGTGACTTTCCCCAGAATATCAATTCATCCAATGTACAGAAAAAAATGGCAGACAAATTATGCAGTAAGTCCATCCCCAAGATTAGAGATGACTACTTTCATTGTACGAATGACACTTCCTAGATTGAGCTTGTAATTCACTTCTCCTCTAGTGTGTAGACTACTATCATTTGTCAGAACAAAGTCAGAATTCACTGACCACGGTGGTGGTCTCATTTAGAGGTCCACTAAGGTCCTTGCCCTTTCTGTGCCTACCACAAACTCAACCTTAGTACAATCCAAGCTTCACGAAGCCCATACAGAGTTGGGATGATCACTGAACTCTTTTATAAGCTGTCTGCTCTGCTTCCCCAAGATGGTGGCCAATCCAAACTTGGGTCCATCAGTTTTCCAGAGTATTTCCCACAGCATTTATAATTTTTTGCTGGCATAGATAGTCAGTGTTGACCCTCTTCCACTGGCTCAAGCTAGCAACACAGCCCACAATATGACAATTTCCCAATTGTTTTGCTGTTCCTCATCTCAAGTGTTCAACAGCATCAACGACCAGATCATCTAAGCTCTGGACCAGGCATTGCACAACTTGTTTCTGAGTCCATCCATTCCATTGTTTGACAAGTCTCTTTTCTCACTCTTATAATCATAGCAGATGCCAGATGTTACTTATGTCTTTGGTTCTTGGTGGAAGCTACTCAAAGAGATTATGAAACTCCAGAGGATGTTGGTCCCAGTCGAGGGCTACAGGGCAGTAAACTACTCAAAGTGACTTGTCATACAATATGATTAGGACATTTTCTGTCATGAAAAGTCATAGTCTTCACCTGTGGGTGCTTGTTGCCTCATCTGCCAGGAAGACAACTCTAACTGGCAGATATCCACCAGTGGCACATCTAGCATCTGTTCATTAGTTGCTGGTGGGTTTGAGCTGAGCTGGAGTTGCTGTGCTCTAACTGGCAATGTCCTGGGAGCTTGGCAGAAACCTTCCTATACAGTCTCAAAATTTCCTGATATCCACACCTCAGCATAAAATCAGGCTGACATAGATAGCTACATGATCACTATCTCTAAAATTATAACAGAAACAATAGTCTCAACTTGAATTATCACCTACACCCATATTCCTGGTAACTAACAAATCAAATCTGTGCACTTATTCAAGAAGAACACCAGCTACATAGACTATTCATTAGCATATGCAATCCACTAACCCAATCAGATGCAAACTGCACAACTAATCAAATCTGTAATCTCATCGAAAATTAAAAAGTAACTACTACTGATCCAACTACTGTGCTTCCATAGATAATTATCATCAAGACCCAGCACTGTTCTAGAAAAAATCTAAAGCATTATTTCACGAAAGTTCTAACAACAGAATACCAAACTTCAAACACAACAATAAAATGTTAACTTCTGATCAAGAAAAAGCAAATCTCCTGGCAGACTTCTACAAACAAGTTTTAAAACCCCTGATTCCTCCCATTTTAATAATAAACATTTCAACCATGTTGTGCAATTCATAGATGAAAATCATAAATTGTTTAACCTAGTATTTCCATATTCTACTCAAACACACACAGCTTTACTTATACAACTGATGCTGAGAACACCAATAAGCCAACAACACTGTTGCAAATCAAAATTATAGTCGAGATATTAAAAAATACTTCACCTGGTGAAGGCTGTATATGCAACATAATTCTTAAAGACGTATTGGATATTTTGCTGTAAAACCTAACAGCCCTCTGCAATAATTAAAGTCTTAACAAAAGCTAGTCCAGCCACTAAAGACCCTAAAAACTACAGACCAATCAGTCTACTCAACAGCAAAATTAACATGTACTCATGCTTCTCAATAAGCAAACATCATCACCATTTGGAGCACCTTGCAAGAGCCACTACCTGCAGCATCAAAAGTTCAAACTTCACTCATAGTATAACAAGATGATGCAACACATGGCAGGTGGCACTTTGTGCAACCAAAACTTAAGCCATCATATTCAATAGAAAAATAGCATGGAAAAGAAAAACACTCCTGAGATTCAAACTGTCCAATACTAACTTAAACTTTTCAAGAATGGCTAAATTCTTAAGAATCATATTTAACAACAGACTAACCTAGTCAGACCACTTTTGGATAATTACAACCAAAGTTTACAGAAGAATCCACTACCTCAGAAAAATAGGAGGTATACTCAAAGGCTACCAAGCCAATACTACTATGACAATCTACAAAGCATTCATATGCCCGATAATAAAATATGGTAACAAGTAACATGTCGGATCAGCAAACTAAGAATATCGAAAATCCCAAAATCAAGCAGTATGAATTGATTTCCTGGCTTCCACTATACACTCCCACAGAATACCCAGAAAAAGTCAGTAATATATCAAAGATTAAAAAACGTATAACTACCCTTGCAAGTAAATATTTTTAAAAACCAGTCAATCAGCCAGGATTAATAAAACATCTCATCACTTTCTGCCACCTCTCAATCTTGGTAAACCTACATTTTTTCTTCTAATATTACACATGCTCCGAATGTTTAATGATTTAAACATATCTATCCTGATCTAATTACAGTAATGGGCACTGGTGGGGTAGATTTTTTGGCATTCTGCTAGTGAAAGGACATCTATAGATCCACACCTCTCTGAAAATTACCATTTGGCACTAATAATTAAATAATGGGAAACTGTAATTCAAATGTAAATGTAAGTTTTAAATTCAAGTTTATCTATTCACTTTTATTGTTAATGTCTAAAAGGTTTCTTTAATTTTAGCCTGAAACTCGTGAATTTTCTTTAAGCTGGAACTGGTGTGCTTGGCTCAGCCTTTTATCTCACTCCAGCTATGTCTTTCTGTCTATGTCATCAACTCTGTTAGTCTTCACATGATGTCAAAAACTCCACATATCAAAACATTTCCACATCTTCCTACTCTCTCATTCATTCTCTTTTTCACCATGAATGTTTCACACATAACCAATTCCCGTGTCAAAATCACTGTTACTAACTTCTGAGCCTCATTCATGCTCGAAAGTTATTCACCCCTATGGCTTAAACCTTATTATTATTAGTAAGATTTTTTTTTCTCTTGGTTCTACCCCTCATCTTCTTCCAGTTTTCATGCCTCTTGCAGACTACTGTCATCTTCTTCCAGCAGCTTCCTGTTGCAATTCATTAACTCAGGCTTCGTGTCCCCATGTAATAATATCCTAGTCACAAAGTGGTATGAAGAGAAATAGATTTCTGAATATCCCCAATCGTTTCTTGTAATTTTTATCTCCACTAAATTTCAGGAAAATTAAAAAAAAATTCAATCACAGTCAAGGCAAGACCTATCCTGTGAAAATTTGTGTGATTACAGGTCATTTACATTAATAGGTTAGCACTTATTCATGTAACAGTGATATAATATTGTATTCTTCTTATAGAATACTTTCTATTTGAACTCTGTTGAACATACAAGGCTGTTTAATTTATATTTAGTTAGTCTAGTGATTTAATATTTAATGCTTATTTAACTTTCATAACAAGAGTGTTAAAAGTTATTTATTTTAAAAGTAATAATCATGACGAGTTTTGTTTACATAACTCAGTACAAGTCGTACATTGTCGTACCCACGTTTAATTCTTTTACTAGCAGAGACCCGCAAAACATTTCTGGCCAAATTAGTATCTTTATCGTAACAATACTTCTTTAAATATAAC
>NW_013671679.1:17966-19723 GCF_000517525.1 Limulus polyphemus
TTGTTTCATACAGCAATTGTAGCCACTTGATCACTGAGCTTTGCAGCTCTCTGCCGCAGGCAGACTGTTTGTCGTTGAGTGAATAATGCACATGCACGGTTTTTCTTGGGGAAACATTCTAACTATGCATGCTTATGCAGCAGGTTCTCGTTCAGAAAATATAATGGTCATACATACAAACAAGCAGAATAATAGTACAGATTAGGCTTTTGTTATATTGTTGACATCATCTTACTTGAAGCTTCTAAGTTTTTCCACTTATGTGTAATATTGTTGCTAATAGAGGGCTATATATTTCTAAATTTTTCTGTTGTATGTTATAAATATGTGCAGATAGAGAGAGTTAACTAAGTTAGTGAAAGTAAAAGTACAAAAAAGAAGGTAGACTGTGATTGCCATTTTAGCTGTAATGGGCAATATTTAAAGTGAGTTTCACAGATTGTATTGTAATAACAGAGTTAAGAATAATAATTTGTCTTGTGAAAGGGTGTTCTAAAGTAATTGAACACACCTGTGTGGACTTTGACAAAAAGGAGACAATTATTTAGAGCTCTAGATACAACTGTGGTAACCAACAGTTAGAGTGGTGATTTTAAAGTGAGTTTCACAGCTTGTATTGTAACAACAGAGACAGAGAAAATTAATTTGTCTTGTCAATTAGGTTCTAAAATAACTGAACCAGCCTGTGTGGACTTTTGACATACAACTGTGGTAACCCATGGAGTAACATAAGTGAACTTATCACTGATTCTATTGTGATAAAAAGAGTAGAGAGGAAATAATTTGTTTTGTAAGTTGAGTTCTAAAGTAACTGAACCAGTCTTTAGATTGTTCAAATTGTCCTATCATTAATGAAGAAAATTTTCTTGTCAATATTTTACTTTAAAAAACATTTTCATCTTAATATGAATCATCCCCATTACAAGTTTTATTTTTAACTATCTAAAAGCAATGCACCAATCTTAAAATAATTTCAAGTAAAGCCATATGTGAAAAAATGCTGTAACCTATGCTGGATTATATAAATTTTGCCTATTTTTTTCTCATCTTCAAATAAGTAATAAGCTACACATATATAAAGATAAAGGATAATTCAATTTTAGTGTAAGAGTCTATCCCTTAACTACAGTTTCAATAAAGAACTTTCAATAGACATAGTTCTCCCCAAAAATAAAAGCCATGAAAAATAGCAAAGAACAATAACCTAGTGCAAAAGAAAAAAAAAGGTAATTTTGTTAATATCCCTTGAACCAAAACATTGCCCTCCAAACAATTCTAGAGGTTAAGTAGAAGTTTTTAGAATTGACAACCATCTTTTTGCAGAAAATAAAAAGATGCTAATATCCAAGAATGGTTCTTCTGTTCATGAGTGATTCAAGATGTTCAATGCTGGTGTGAATGACATACAATGTATGCCAAAGGAAGAACCAGCCTGGATACTGCTGGTCCACTCCTAGAGACAGAAAAAGGTCATTGTAACATACGAGGCCTGTGAGAAAAGTATCCGACCTTTGGCCGGGGAATAAAAACTGGCATACCTGGAGCGTTGGAAACCTAATCACCCTCAAAGTAGTCTCCTTGGGACCCCACACACTTCTCCCAGCGGTGCCGCCATTGTTGGAAGCATTCCGAGAAAGCCTCTTTCGAAATGGAGTTTACCTCGGCTGTCGTTGCAGCCATAATGTCCTCTCTTGTCTGAAATCGCATTCCTTTCAATAGCCTCTTGAGTTTGGGGAACAGCCAGAAGTCGCAAGGAG
>NW_013671679.1:20472-32336 GCF_000517525.1 Limulus polyphemus
CGTGTTAGTGGCCACTGAATACTTCATAAAGTGTGCCATTAACAAACATTCTAGCACATACTGCTAGCTGAGAGCTGGACAGAGAAATTTGGAGCATCCCTGGTTGGCCTGGTCTTCCACAACTGTCTTAGATATATGATCAATGTTAAAGGCTTTTACTTTGTATTTTGTTGACATTTCCTTAATCTACCCAGTCTTAAAGTGTACAATGTAGTTTTGCATCTTGTTTATTTCCTTATTTTTCTTAGTTTTTACTTATGATTTTATGTACATTTCCATAATTTGTTATACAAATTTTATATTAAAGGGTATATTCTGTAACATGTTGTTTAAAGGGTGTTTATGTGTTTTTCATTAAGTAAAGGGTTATATTAGTGTATTTTATTCAAAAATGACATGAATTTTGGAAGATAGTTACAGAATTTTGTTTTTCGGAAAGAAATTAAATAATTTTCACTGAAGAGTTTCACTTCCTTTTAATGAAGTATTTTGAGACAGTGTTTCATTTAAAATGTTAAAAGGTTGTGTTTATATTAATGTATTAGTTCTGGTAAATTGATGGTAAAAGGTTTTCTTATGCTTAATGTGAACCTTTGATATGAAGTTTTTACACTTTTCTAATAATTATAATTCTCTGATGAGGCGGATTTTATCCTTGCTTTATTTATTTAAGTTAATTTGAATCATTGTTAAATGGCTTGTGTTGTCTATGTTGCATGTAAATGTTTCTATGAATAGTCAAATTAAGGAGGTATAAGTAATAAAATGAAGACCATGTGCCATGCCCCTCTTAGGACATCCTGGTTTCAAAAATTGTCACTAGTTCTCTACAACATTTGCTGTTGGATTATTTTTAATCAAAAGAAAGTGAAAACTTCAATTTACTGACAGCTCAAGTTTTTCCAGTAAGAAGTTTCAACATTTTGGCATAATTTTCTTAGTTTGCCCACTGTTGGAGCTCTGCTTGATTAGGTACAAGAATTATTTAAGCCATTTCTTACATAGTTAGAAAGCCAGATAAATTACATTAGTTTAAACACATTTTATTTTATATGTATGGTAATATTTTCTATTCTAAGTTGTATAAACTGATGTTATTTTACCTCTGTTTGACTTTTAGGCTGCTTTAGGATTATGTGGTCAACATCAATTAATCCAAAATATTAAATTTCTATAGTGGAAGACTATCTTCCTTCATGAAAAAATTCTGAAAATTTGATTACACAGCTAACTTTTAAAAATTAATTAATATCATATCATCACTGTAAAAATAAAACATTACAACATCTAGCCTGGCAAAGTTAAAACAGTGTTGTTAACGCAATATTTTCAATAATGCTATATCATCGGAATACACTTTTTAGTTTTATTCTTAATCATTCCCTAATGTTTTTCAAACTTTGTAAGATAAATTTATAATAACCAAATTTTATTTTATAAAAAGTGATTGACATTAGTCTAATGTTCATGTTGTTTGACTTTAAATTTAGAATAATTAAATAATATTCAAAACACTAGATTTTTAACTTTGGCCAAGTATGCATTTGCCTAATATATAAAATGAACTAATTTTGGTTATTTGTTTCCCTTGATTGATTATAATGTGTGTTAGTAGTTGAGTAATTGTAGATACCAAACTTATGGTTTTAACATTGTTATAAACATGTAAAACAATATTTGTCTGGAAAATGTACACAGTATTGTTGCAATAGGTGACATTTATGCAGACTATTCTCTAAATTAAATACTTTTCCTTTTGTGGAACACTTTTTTAAAACAAGGAATCCTAGTAACATCTGACGTCTGGTATTAAGGTTGTTATATATACGTGGAAAATGTTGAAAACAAATTATAACGAGTAGAGAATTAATAGGCAAAGGTTTCAACTTTTACACAAATTGAAGAATAAATACCTCAATCATTGTAGCTGTATAATAAAATAAGAATCTTACATATTCTGTTTAATAATACTTAAGATCAAATAATTACTTGAATATAATAAATTTAAGGAAAGGAAAAATGTATAATCATATGTATTATAAAGAAAAAAATAAAATGTTAAAATTTCAAATAGTTGTGATAGTTTGAGTTGTTAAAAAAGTGACTTAATTGCAAGAACTAGTGAGTTAACCTATCTGAGCATTCACCCGGGTGTGAATGGTGTTGGTTCAAATCCAAGAGAAGAAGACAAGGAATCTTTTATTGACAATTGAATGTCTTCATAAGGCTGTAGGATTTTTTTTACTGCAATGTTTGCTCTATCATACAAAGTTACATTTTTGCAACATAAAGTCACAACATGGCCAACACCACAGTACAATGTAAAATTGTTAACCGGGTAGTAACAGTATGTGGAAAAGTATCCTCTCCACTTGATGGTCTCTTAACCTACCCAGTACATGTGGTGCTATCTTGTACAGTTTGCATATCCAAATTGTGTTGGACATTGATCCCATATTCAGAGAGTAATCTGCCTTATTATAGCATACAACTAGGCTCCAAGTAGTTAATGCTGGGACTGATCTTATGAATAGATCAGTCCTTGTCTCAAACTGATGCCTGAACATATAATAAAATTACATTAAATTATTTCTAACATAGTGATAAATCTGTACTTGTACTTACAACTGAACTCACACTAATTCTAATGTAATTAAACCTAAACACTATAACTATAAAAAAACACATAGTAACACTGCATGCTGGTAAACAAAATACATTCTGCACTTGAACTAAACATGATAGCTTCTACTAAACCTACACAGCTGGTAACTCTGCATTGTATTTAAACTAAACATACAGCATAATGTACTTGTACAGTAGCTAACAGTGTATCTAAACCATCCCTCACAATAACATGTAGGTCATTATGATTTACATGCTAAAGGAGCTTAACATCAGTTAGGTTCTCTTCCCTTGGATAATAGGGTCCTCTCACAGCAAGTTGTAAGTGTGCGGTTCAAGTAGGTAGTGTGGCACCACCTCTAATCCAAAACCCCCAATCACAGAGAAGCAACAGGCCAACAACAACCACTTTAATTGCTTTTTTATTATTTTGTATCTTATTATACTTTTTATTAAGTTTTTATTGTGTGTGTATATATATATATATATATATATATATTTTTTTTTAACCACATATCCAACGTATTGTTAAGTATCTGCTCGTTTGTCAATTTCCAGTATAAATTCTTTCAAAGGAACTTCAGCGGTACAAGTCCTTTCTTAATTAAAACTAGTTTATTCTTTCTCGATACAACTTTGTAATACACAGAATTTCCACAGTCACTTTAAACTTAAGAACCTTCATAACACACGCTATAAAACACAGTGGTTCACACACTTTACTTATGGTGCCTACTGTTCACTTGACTCAATTATCTATCTCTTCAATCTATCTGCATATCTATCTCTTCAATCTATTTGCATATCTATCTCTGGTATTATTTGCCGGGCTTATATACTAAAAAAGAGGGCGCCTGGCAAACACTCGGATATTCACGGAGTTCCTCGATAAGTCATGATCCTTCTAGAAACTCCAGCGCGCATACTCCCAGCGTCTCGTGACTTCCGCCGTCATAACAGTATATAATGTGATTTAATATTATTACTTCTACCAGATTGAAGTTAGAATGCCCAGTTTCAATTTAAAAAATTAATGATAAAGTATAGAAAAAAATTCAAAGCCAAATTCAGTCCAAATTTTAAATAAGAGCTTAAAGGATATCATGCCTTGTAGACTGTTAAAACCATGATAAGATTCATTAAGTATAATGTACTATCCATAAATGACTATAAAATGTCTAAACTAAACATATACAAATAACTTATCTGACATAGTTCTCAAAATAACTCTAAATTATATGGATATTTTTACAAATAGTAAGAATATTAATATAAGGCTTAAAAAACACAAGTAATTCCAAGACCTTAGCTTTAACTTGCCCTTCCATTATCAGTAGCCACAGTTCATCTTCAAGTAGTAAATATAATTTTATGTACAGTTGATATTATTTTTATATCTGACTGAAAGAATGGAAGGAGTTATTAAGCTTCCAAGTTAAATTGGTTGAAATTTAACAGAAGGATTATCTACAGCCATTCATACTTTATATCTGCCACCCTGAATTAATGACACATACAGCTAATAAAACTTTGGAGAACTTGTACTGAAACCAGTGGCATAAGTATAAAAGATACCCCCTCCATACACATAAAACATTTACACATTTATTTTCCTATAGTTATAGTTACAATTCTGGCTGATTCGCTCCCACACACACACAGGGGCTGCAGGGGTATATTTACATCATTGATTGGAAAGATGAGTTTTAATTTAGTAACAGTACATGACACTAAGTTTTGGATGTCTTAGAGCTACCAGAGTAACCAAGTAAATAACTCAATGACCAGCTTGTGTCTCTTTGACACATGCATTTTAGACATGTGCAATCTGAAAGATAGACTTTTGATTTTAAATGAGGTTTACTTGAATGAGTTTTATGCAAACTATTTTGTTAAATTGCTTAGAAGAATATAATTATTATGTCATTAATGTCATATTATGTCATTATTATGTTATTATTAACTCTTAGGATTGTCACATGCCTAGTAACATGATAAATTACATGTATATAATGAATTACCCTGTTGTTCTTTTATTATATAGTACCTGACAAGTTTGTTTCATGAAACATTCACTAAAACCTATGACTGATGATTACAAGTTACAGAATTTTCAATATTCATATTAATGAAAAACAGTACCTTCCACTTATGATGAGGCTTGTGAATGTGTTTGTACACCAGCTTGTGGTGGAGGCCACGATGAATCCAATAGATTAAGCAGTCAGTAAACATTAGAAAAGCAATTACAGAAGCAACGACCATCCACCAGCCTAAAAATACATAAAATAAATACTTCATTTTATTTACAGACATAATCAAACTAGAGAGTGCTTAAACAAAACAAAACTTTAATTTACTAAAACAAAAATAATTTTGTCATTTCACACTGAAAGTGATTTTTCATTACTTGGGTAAGCAATATCTTCAATGTTTTAAGCTAGATCTTTGCTAGAAGGCACATAACATTAAAATCAAGTGAGTTTATAATTAAACTAAAATATCTAATATTTGTGGGCGTTAATGATTGAGACTTCGCAAGTATATAGAAACAAGGCTACATCATAGATATGAGAATCAGCAAAGAACTGAGTTCAGTTTAAGTCAGTAGAGTGCCACTCTTCATTATTTGCTGTTAAGCACAAAGTTACACAATGAGCTATCTGTGCTACACTCATTACAAATATGTAAACTAGGTTCTTAGCAGTTTGAGCCCTCAGATTTACCACTGAGCCATTGGAGGGTGAGTGCCAGTCAATGTAAAGTATTCAAATCAGTGTGGATTATTATGTATATTCAGTTACTTGATCAATTAACCAAGAAATTGTACAAGTAAGTTTACTTATACATTAGTTGTGGTATCATTAGTGAATACATTTCTTTTGAAAGTTGAAATATTACTGGTGTACAACTGTGTACAAGTAATTGTAGCCTGTAATAAACATCAAAGAAGAAGTAACATAATTTATTAACATGACATTGACTAGACTTCACATTATAACATGCAGCCAAACACTTGTACTTCCTTGTTTCACAAGACTTTTCCTGAAAACAATTTTTTACTAAACTATTTACTAAGATGTGTCATATAAGCTGTTTCTTCAGATAAAATATTCCTACAAGTCTAAGCACTTTAATAATCTCTCTCCAGAAAGCATGTTTGTATTTTATTTTACTTATGTCCATTTACACTAACAGTTACAAAAACTAACAATAAACTAAAATTCTTCCTTTATTTTTAATGATATGTATAATAAATATGTAAAGACATTAAGCAACCTAATGTAAATGACTAAAATATTCAAAAGCAATACATTTTATCTCAGATTAAATAGATGGCAACCAGAGATATAAAGTTTCTTGTAAATTTTGCAACAAGATATTTCACTCCTATGACCCCAGTTTCTAAGCATATTAAAGCCCAATGTCACATTTGATTTAGGATATACTCCAAGAGCAGATGGCACTCTCATCAACCTGCAAAATACAATTTCATGACTTTCTAATTGAAATCTGGAATATCTAGATATGGCAGAAATAATAATCTTATTGTAAGTTTTAATTATAAATCCTCAAAATATGGCAGTAATATATTTTAAGTAAGTCACTACACTATGATTAAGTAACGAGTAGTATGCTACAATCCAGTGGGGGTGCACAACTATGAATGTAGGAGTATATAAATTACACTTGAAAGTACAAATTAAAACAGATGCATTAGCATGCAAGTTGTAAAATGGAATAGAGATTAATACCATGTTAAAAAGCAAATAAAAAGTTACACAGCAAAAACGTTTATTTTTTCACTCTCTTTTTTTTTTTAATTTTCAGTAATGAATTAACCCCTCATACACAGAAATTGTTTTCTATTCAAACAGTTTCGTACAAAAAAGCAAAAGTCTTCTCACTCCAGTCACAGGAAATCTTTTTGTTCTAGGTAGTGGCTAATGCTGTTCCAAAATACTACACCTAGCTGTTTATGGCAATAATTTTAAATCTATAAATTACAAGCAAAAGTACCCATCCCCAGTGATGGGAAAACTTTAAGTTAATCTATCAATTTAAATGACTTCATGGACTTTGAAAAAGTTAATTGTGTGGCACACTTGGCTTCACTCAGAGCCAAAGCTCTGAGCTACGTATATTGCCCACTGTGAAAAGTAATTGTTGAGCATTTCAGTCATGCTAAGAGCCACTCAGTAATAACATATGGGAAATCTACATTTTTATTCTTTACGTTACATCCCATTTTGAAATGTAAATGACAGTGTGATTAATTCCTAACAATTTAGTGTACAACATCCTGCTTACAAGATCAAATTTGGGATCAACATTATTCATGCCTGTACTCCCATCATTTCAGAAGTGAATGTTGAGCTTTCCCTGCGTACCTTTTCATATGTGAGACAGACAAATGCTTGGACACATACCACGGTTCACAATATTTATAAGATGAAACAAGGTACTTCCTCCTTCAAACCACTGATTGTTTAGGGTTATTTTGTAAGTGGAACTGACTTGATAGATGATCTGATCAGTAATCCTTAAACCTATTTAATTAATTAAACCTCTGCTGTATTTATTGTTATTTTTGCCACTAGGTAAAGAAAAGATTTGTTTAATTCAGCATAAAATAGCCATTTACAATGTTTACATATAAAAATGGGAAGTTCAAAAACTTAATTTTATTAGAAGCATTCAAAATCCCTGGCAGCAATACCCCCCTCTTAATCAGGGTGCAGAGATGCATTATGCCGGAAGCCAAAAGTATCACATTGTTTATAAACCAATGATATGAGAACATACTACATAGTCAAAGCTACATTCCATGCAAAAGGCAATATGACTGTTGATTGGATGGCTGAGATATCAGGAGATTTTTTTACACATTTGTAACCTTGTTAGTTTCAAGTTTTGGACATTAGTGTACATTGACTAGTGTATCAAAAACATGGATAAATGGGTGTTACATACTGACATAAAAACTATCATGTTTCTTTGAGTGATAACTCAGAAGTAAACAAACAGAAGAAACAATTAAATGACGATAATAATGAACAACAAATAAATTATTCTGTAGCTAGACCAAGCACTTCCTCAGTTTCTTTCTACTGCTTCTGTCAATAAATTGAACACCAAACCAAAAACTAAAGTTTGTCAGTAGCAGGAGAATTATTTAAAATCTGGTTTCACTAACAAAGCTGTTAATACTGATGAATAATTGAAGTACATTATTTGTTTGCAGCTTTTAGCTAATGACAGGATGAAGCTAAATAATGTTACAAGGCATTTAGAAACCAAACACATTGAACATGTAAGTAACACCACTGAGTTCTCCAAGTGACAAGCGGAACAACTGAAAGGGTATAGCAGCTTGCTTGAAAAGCAGGTCACTGTTTCATAATAATCCTTGAATGTTTCTTTAGAAGAATCTTATTTGATTGGGAAAAGCAAGAAGCCATACAGTAGAGGAGACATTAGTTCTTCCTGCTGCCATAAAATTTGTGAAATCATGTAGTATAGTGAGGCCCTAAAGTCTATCCCCTTTATTATGTGATACTTTTCCAAAGTATATAGATGTAATCCCTGCTGACATAAAAATGCGTGAAATCATGCATAAGGTATAGTAAGGCCCTAACATCTATCCCCTTTATTATGTGATACTTTTCCAAAGTAATAAAAATGTAATTGACAACATGTTTCCAGAATAGTGTACAATTTGCCATAAAACTTGATGAAACTATAGGTGTTGGAGATTTAGTTCAGCATCTTGTATTTGTACAATGCTGTTACAAAGAAGTTTATAAAGAATTTCTATTTTACCAAGCAATGGAAGGGAGAGATACAAAAGAAGCCATCTTCTTTCTTGTTGATAAGTTTTTACAACAATCTTTCTTGGATTAATTGTGTTGGCATATGCACCAATTGGGCAGCTGCATTTATGGGAAACAAGAAAGAGTTAAAAATTAAAATAAATATTCTTGCTCCAGGTGTACCATTTACATATTGTAGCATACACAGGAAAGCACTAGCTTCAAAGAAGTTGTAGCCTAAAGCAAACAAAATGTTACAATATGCTGTGAGTGTTGTGAAATCAAGAAGTTTTAACATTGGGCTGTTTTCCATTCCTTGTGGATTTATGTACAACAAACTCCTGCTGCATACAGAAGTGCATTGGTTGTTTTGCAGGAAAGTATTCGGTCATTTTTTGCAGCTGAAAGACAAACTTTGAACATTTTTGTTAGTCTGTAATCCCTCACTATGGATGAAAAGTGGCTTCTAGTACTGTGCTACCTGTCTGATATTTTCAATAAACTCAATGAAATCAGAATAGCAATATTTTGCAGCTGAGTGATAAAGTGTTTGTATTTTGCAAAATCTTGTGCTGTGGAAAGAACAATTTGAGAATAGAAACTGTGAAGTGTTTCCTTGCTGCAGTGAATTCTTTGAATAAAATGAGTTAAGTTATAGCCTTCTTACATTGTTTCTACTCTTGAAAAAGTTCAGTGTCAATTTGCAGGTAAATTATAAAAATCAACGGAAAAATGTGGTTGAGTAACTTCTTATCTGCTAATAACAGCTCAAGAAAAGCTCACAGAGCTATCCAGTAATGAAACTCTTCAGGTAGAATTTAAGTCAATACCTCTCGGGAATTTCTGGATGCTAGTTTGCAAAGAATACCCTGATCTGTCGAGAAAAGCAGCAGACATGCTTTTGCCTTTCACACCATACCTATACAAATTTGTGTTTTCTATTCTAACAGAAATCTCATCTGCTGATATGGGAGGAAGGGGATATCTGAGTTGTTGTGTCAACATTTCAGCCAAGAATGGGCCTCATCCAATCCCAAGCTCCCAGGGTCAAGCCCATCCTCCACATTAGGATGGTAATTACACTGACACTGTTTGCCATTTTAATTTTATACACTGTGAAAATGGGGAAGGGGGCAGTGCATCAAACTGCAAATTCGGAAGAAGAGAAGAACATAAAAAATAAGTTTGCACACCACCAATCTAGGCTATTGCATTTTCTGTACTATCATACTGAAGGCTACATGTCTAAAGTATTTTTCTTACATCCAAGTCTGATCTCTGAAATAATCATTCAGTCTCCTCTGAAACTCCTTCAATGTTACAAAGTCCTTCAGTGGGTCAGTCGTAAGTTCACAAAATTACTATGTTCAACTCTGGAGTTTGATTCCCCATGGTGGATAAAGTTCAGGTAACCAATTGTGCAGATTTGCATTACAACAAACAAATGTTAAGGAAGAAAACTGAAAAAAATGGGCCTTTGCATTGTCCCTTGGCGGGTGAATGGTAAGATTTCAGACTTACAGTGCTCAAATATAGGGTTCAATTCATTTTGCTAAACAGCAGATAACTCACTGTGGCTTTACCCTAAAAAAATTAATGATACAGCTTTTATCACACATGAAGATAAACTATTTCGTATAAACCATTTGCCTTGTCATAAAAGTAACACTACCTTAACTAGGGTCATATCTGTGTTTCCCTATCTTAAACTTGTGCTCTCTAGTTTTACTGCCTGCAAAGCCTCTAGGAACCTTAAAAATCTCAATCATGTTCCCTAAGCCCTTTTATCCAGCTCAAATATTCTATTTTCAAGTGATAACAAAGGGTCATTCCACTTAATTATTCCATTACAAATTCTAAAGTCAGATGGTGACAAACTTGTAAAAATACACTGTAAAATTTCAGCTCTTTTATTTTACACTGGTGAAAGTACCTGGCCTCACTTGGGTTATTAGGTTGATATATTCTAGATGACAATGTTACAGATAATTATAAATGCCACTATACACCATGTTATCCAACCTATATAAAATCCAGTGTATTTCATGTTACATCACGCTTGATTTATAAACTTAAATTGTTTCTGATTTAAGGTTTTTAGTACATAGACTAACAACAATGTTAGGTTATATTTTTCTAGCTAAGAAACATGACGTAAAAGCTATTGTTGGAATGCACTGTTATCAAAATTCACTGCTTTTTCTATATATATATATTAGAAGTTGTTATAAAATGAACCACTTCTTTTCTATGTAGATTTTTTACTAGCTTGCCTCATTAAAAAGATGTGCATGTAGATAAGTAATAATACCCAGGTGCACACCCTCAGGGTCTACTTAGTATGAATGCAATATTTCAGGTTTCTAGGTATTGGAGCTATGGCAGTCACACATACACAGATATGCACATGAATGTCTGTCTGTCTATCTGTGATTTCAATTTGTAATATAAGTAACCACTTCTTTTCTACGTGGCTTTTCACTAGCTTGCCTCATTAAAAGATGCGCTCGTGCATGTTTCTTTTTGATGTGGTTTTTTGCACTAAAAGATGTGCACGAGGATGTGTGCATGCATGTATATAAGTAATAATACTCAGGTGCACAGCCTCAGGGTCCACTTAAGTATGGGTGCAAACTTTCAGGTTTCTAAGTTTCTTTGTACTGGAGCTATGGCAGTTGCACATACACAGACAAGCATGTGTGCATGCATGTGTGTCTGTCTGTAATATCTATTTTAATATAAGGAACCATTTCTTTTCTATTTGTTTTTTTTTGCTAGCTTGCCTCGTTAAAAAAATGCACATGCTCACATGCATGTGGTTAAATGAGTAATAATACCCACGTGCAAACTCTCGGGGTCCACTTAGTATGGGTGCAAAATTTCAGATTTCTAGGTTCTTTTCTCTTGGAGATATGGCAGTCACATTTTTTTCCATGTGGTTTTTTTGCTAGCTTGCCTCATTAATAAATATACACAAATGCATAGGTGTAATTCACTTAACAGGAAGCTAGCTAGCTAGCTTTGTCCTTCATTATTTATCAGCCAAACAAACCAGGTTTTCCACTGTGACGTTATGTAATGTTTTCATAAAAATACTAATGTCTGATGAGAATCCACTGAAGTTAAACGATTTGTAATGTTCGAACTTTGTAAAGGTTCCTGGTCAAATATCTGAAGTTTTCCAATTGATAAGCATTATAATGATCACAGTTATAGCTTCCAAAGTTTATAGCACACTGACTACAGTAAACTAATAATAGATCCTCTCTTTTGGTGCGGCTCATTGGTTATATTTATAGGCATGTAGAGAACTTCTAGAAAATTCAGATTACATAACAATACAAATTCAAGCATTCACATACACACATACACTGAGTGGTCACAAGTAAATAGACACCTAATTTTTCGTCATTTAACTGATTTATG
>NW_013671679.1:32676-54369 GCF_000517525.1 Limulus polyphemus
GTTAGAGGAAGGATAGTTGGTCAAGCAGATGGTGGAATAAGTCAGCGGCAAATTTTGCAGAATTTGGGAATCCTGCTTTCGACAGTCAAAAGAATCATCGTGCAGTTCAGGAAACATGGCAAGGAAACAACTGAGCAGCGTCCGGGTCTTCCCGGTCCATCAGAGAGGACAAAAAGGGCTGTCAAGAGGAGCATCGAAATGGATCCCAGATTAACGACTGCAGAAGTGGTCAAAGTTGGTGGGATGAGCCCAAAATCTGTTCAATGGATTCTCCACAGATTGGGTTATCATTGCAGAGCAGCTAGACGGAAGCCCTTATTAAGACCTGCCAACATAGTCAGACGAAAGAAGTGGGCAAGTGATATGATGACCAAGCATCTGGACTTTTGGAAGACCGTATTGTTCTCAGACGAATCAATATTCGCTAAATTTTCGGACAGTGGAAGGATATGGGTCTGGATAATGCCTCACCAAGAGTTTTGGCTCAACAGATTGCAGCCAACTGTGAAGCATGGTGGTTTCAGCGTGATGGTTTGGGGAGCTATTTGGGTTGGTGGGAG
The DNA here is from genome assembly GCF_000517525.1 of Limulus polyphemus. NCBI lineage: Eukaryota > Metazoa > Arthropoda > Merostomata > Xiphosura > Limulidae > Limulus > Limulus polyphemus. Next base: position 33,237 of record NW_013671679.1, read on the forward strand.
ATCGAGCTTAGTGGAGTGCGTTGGCACAATAAATTTCCGAAATATGTCGAAATATTGGAGGAAGGACTCTTGCCACTTTATTCCTCGGGTTTCGTAAAACACAAAGTTGTTCCAGGAAGATGGAGCACCGTGTCACACTGCTAGAAACACCCAAAGTGGCAGGAAGACAATGGTATCCAGAAGTTGCTCTGGCCGAGCCAATCTCCTGACATGAACCCCATCGAAAACCTCTGGGTCATACTCGACCGGCAAGTCAAGAAACAACCAAAAAACACCAACTTCGAAGAGCGATCTACTCCAAGTTTTGAAGCAGGAGTGGGCGAAAATCCCACAATCTAAAATTAACGAGATGATTCTCATGATGCCTCAAAGGATCAACGAACTCCACGAAGTGAAAGGAAGATCTACTAGATATTAATTAAATTATAAATATATCAATTCATGTGAATATGACTGAAAATTTTAATTTTTTCTGAAAAGGTGGTGTCTATTTACTTATGACCACACTGTGTATATTGTTGATTCTTACTCTCGAGAATCTTCTACAACTTTAGAGAATAGCCGGGAGTTTCACAATACAGATTTAACAGTATAAGCTATGTATGTTTCTAAATATAAATTTAATCTAAACAAAATATTGATACCAAAATAAACATATAATAACAAATTTGTTACAATAGAAGCTGTAAATGCCATAATTTTGTTTAATAATTTCAAGAGGCACTGGAAACAACAACATAAAAAAAAGTGAAACAACATCAGTGCATTTGACAGGTACATCTGTCTTCTTCAAGGATAAAGGTGAAATGGACTTTTAAAGTTTGGACAACAATTTGAAAAACAAGATGTAACTGATTGCCAAAGAGTGGGACAGAGCCATGTATTAGTTACATGAATATGGATGACTTTACATGCCATGAGGAACAAATAACAACTTGAAATCTGTGTCAAGAATAGATAAACACAGAACAGCTCACCAATATCATTTATTTGTTTTATTTCATATTATTTTAATTTAATTTTTACTCAGTACAAAACCAAGACAAACATAGTACAAAATATGATGACTTTCTTGAATATATATTAGTTTTGTTTGTCATATAAGTTGTGAAGTTTCATGAATTTGCAGATCTCATAAGCATACTATATTTTTCATTCCTACCTCCATATTTAATATAAATTTTTCAAAATATTTGTACATACTGATCACGTATTATTAATACAGAATGTAGGTAAAGGGTGCCACTCAGTAACTCTCATTGGAAAGATTTCTGTAACAAAGAAAATGCTGTATAGAAATAAACAGCAATCCTTTCCACTGAGAAATCCAGTGATTCTTCAAGGGTACAATATCCTTTACTTGGTGTAAGAGTAACAATCGGTCATGTCAATAGCATCTGTGCCCTAAGAAGAATGGAATTTTTGTCATATATACAATTCCATGATTTCTCAGCCTGGAATTGAATCAGATAGAATGATTTAAGATTACTGCAAATATTGGTTTGCTTTAAAAACACTGAGAGCTCTTCAATAAAGGTGCTGCACAATATACTTGTTTTTAACTTTAGTTGTGTATGTCCAAAATAAAAATTGTTTCACTGTGCTGTATATTGAATACATGGCTTTTTTTTTTACTTGAAACACAGTCAAAATCTCTTGTCATTCTGTGGCTCCTACCCGATTACTCTTAAATGAAGTCAATGAAGTTGAGAATACCACAACAGCAAACACCATCACAAGGTCAGTAGCTATGCTGTAGACATTTGTAGTTAATTTTAGCTTGAGCCACAATATATTTTTGTTTGTCAGAAAACACCATAAATTTCAGAGAAAATTTATTTTCCACTATCAGTGAGTTGAAGTAGGTTGAAAAGTTTTTTTTTGTTTTTATTAGTTTAAAGAATAAGTGAAAATTCTTGAATTGTTGATGGTACCAAATTACATGAGGAAGTTTGTTACATATTTTAGTAGTAGAGTGAAGACAATTAGCCATTGGATGTTGTTGGCTTTTTAAACCTACCTATTACACTGAAAGCCTTCATAACCTCTCTGTATTATGGTTTTTAAGTTACTTTGTAATTGTTTTCATCAGTACAAAATTCTTATTTGGACTTTAAGAGTTTCAAAGCCATTAAAATTAAACATTAAGATTACTGTAGATTGGAGAAAGCTACATACATCCAGATGGGAACATTCATAGTACAAGCAAAAAGAAAAATCCTGAAAAGACTATCTGAACTATAATATTTACAGTACATACCATACTTTGAATCACTAATCTTGTTGTATAGTAAAGAGTAGCCTCTGATTTCAAGCAGGAAGAGTATATTGGTAAACAATGCCATAACTGGAATTGACCGCAATGTATAAAAAATCTCTTTTTGTACTTGCTTCTGTAATTGATAGAGAAAAAAAAAACAGAAAAAGGAAATTAACATTTTCTTAAATTAAAAATTTATTTCCAGTAAAACTTACCTCCCCTCACACTTACAGCTATTACTTGACTGCCAGGATTTCTTCCTTTGCCTGTCCAGGAAATAGTCTGATTTTTTCTTGCTTGCTCCAGTCTTTTATACCCCACTTAACTGCCCTTGGCAATATTTTTCTCATGAAACTCTCCACTTACATCAATGCACCCTCTATCCTGGTACTGTGTAAAAGTACCTCATTCAGATAACGTTATTGCTTTTTCAAGACTGACTTAATCTGCAGTCTCTAACACCAGCTTTTGGTAGGGAGGAATGGTGGGAGAGTGTGGGAAGAGGCAAGTTTATTGGAAATACATTTTCAATTTAAGAAAATGTTAACTTCCAAAACATACTTACAGCTAGAATACCACATTGAGAAGGTGTAGGGGGCCAGTGAGAGCATTATTCATGCAGAAAGCATCTGCACAGATCATGGGTGTGTCAATAGTAGATTGACATGCTAGTCAGCGAGCTGCACTACATTCAGAACAGGTATGTTCTTCATCCGGAACTTAATTCATGTATTGTGGGTGGAATGTTACATGATTCATCAGTAGTATTGGCCAGGCCCGAACCAGATGGCCGAGGTTCCACTGTTAAGGGTTAGAATTATAGGACCATAGTCTCTATATCCCACGTTGGTGGCTAGGGCAATTGGGCCGTAAGATATATATATATTTGTGAGTGGATCACAACCTGTAGCCATAAATTGATGTGTTCTGAGCCACCAGAATCATGAACAAAAGGTAAGCAATGCCAAAGTGGACAGTCCTTCTCCTCAACCTGAAGAAGTCTGAAAGACAACATCCCAGGCTTGGAATCACGGGATCTTGTATTAAATACTCAACCTGGTAAAACAGAACTCATCCAGTCTGAAATTATGAACACTCATCTTAACTCCCCAACCATGTGGGCAAGATAAATTCCACTTGCCACCGGAATTATGTTCAAGATGTGGAAAACTGTGCTCAACCAAGGACCCAGGATAGAACCACTCTACTTTCAGGATTACGAGGAGACAATGAAGTCTCTGCCATGAATAATGTACTGAACCAATAGTGATCAAAGAGAAGGACCACACTCAACCCAGCTGGACCACACTCAAATCTGATCTTGTATTATGAGTAGGCTCCCACTTAGGCTGGTGCCTCTCCTACCAAAATCTAGAAAAAACATCCAAGAGTGGAGGCAATTCACTTTAACACTCTGGAGGAAAGCCTCTGTCCACCACCCACTTACTGGAAACTAGGTGTGGTAAGGACTCCCTAGCTTCACTAGCAGAATCTGGGGGTAATGCTCGTTGGGAAGCCCTGAGGAACAGTGCAATAGGTGAACCAAGTTCCCTAAATTTTAAAAGCAAACTGACTAGGATTTATGCAATTCAATGATTGGCAGGGATGGGCTGAATCCCCTTATGCTTTACTCATGACAGTCCATGAGTGGCAGTCCAGTATAGTACAATAATACCTCTAGATGGTCTTATGGAACACCCCGTTTCTACAGAGCCTGTTGCAACCTAGATAAAGTATATTGAATTAGTGGTTGCTAGAGCGGAATTGGTTTGATAAAAGCACACCTGCCTGGGCAAAATTCATCAGAGTGTGATCTTGTAAAAATGAGGTAAGGGACCCTGAAAGATAAAGAAGAGAAGAAGAGACAAGTGTAGCAATGTATTTCTCACCCCTCTGTATAATCTAGTGGAAGGCATTAAGAGAGATACAGGGGGTAGTCAAACACCATATAATGCAAATAATGTGAGACAAAAGTATTGAGGAAAGTCCATTAACCAGCCTGCACAATGTCTTCCAGTGGGCAATTCAACCAGGCTACTAAGGACATAGAAATGTCATGAATCTGATTAGATATGACTTGCAGAAGATTCCTTGCCTTCAAAGAATAAGCAATAAACCCAGAATAAGCAATATGGAACAATTTCATACTCACCTCCTCAAAATAACTGAAGATGAATCCTGGGAAACTGTTCCCTAAGAATAAAAAGCTGTTGTAAAACCTCTCTAAAGGCATAAGTGTGGGCAACAAAACCTTCACTGGACCAAACAAATGATCAAATTCTCATCGGTCATAGAAGTGAGAAATAGTGATCAGATGAATCATTGAAAAGTATTTATCCCCTTCCATGGCTGAAAGTGTCTTAGGGAAGAAGAACTGGTCTGAGGATGTAGGTAGAATGATAAAGCATCCTGTGGACAATCAGCGCAACCACTCCAAACAGTGATATTGATAGGTTAACAGCAACACAAAATAACCCTTCAGATAAAAGTGATACATGGCATACGAGGCTAAAGTCACAAATGGATGTTGAGAATGGACACACAATGTAACCCTAATATACCAGTTAGGTAACTGGAAAAGTCATTTGGGACAAAGGACCCAAAGCAACTTGAGGAAGCCAGAGAGTGGCGGGGACTCAAATAAATTTTGTCTTGAGTATTGAACAGTAGTCTATAAGGCTACCTTATGCAGGACGAGTGTGGAAAATGCAAAACCCTCGTCAAAGAGCCAGGTCAAATAACAAGTCATTGTTGGCATGTCTGGGTGAAGTGAGTTCAACATCCTCTCAATACACCATTGCCGAAATGTGTGCCATTTATGTTGAGAAATGTCTATTGCAGGACTAAGCAAAGCCTGAGACAGGTACATGGCAACCCTAGAAATTAAGCACTGACACCATGCAAAATAGAGCATAACCTCCATGCCTGGAACTTGAGCTTCTAGATAGCTGGGTGTACCATGTCAGATCATGGTTGCCTTCACAGAGATGGTGAAAGATGGGAAAATAGTGGAAGAGGTGGGTACTCCTTAAGGTACTGCAGAAGCAGAAACCAGGGTGTATTTGCCAATCTGGTGCTATCAAAAGGGTTCAACAATGGGTCAGAACAATTCACAGTGAGTACCCAAAGATGAGGTACTGGAAACCAAATTGCCACTAGTTGGGTGTTTCAATGAGTGATCAACCCACGAATAATCAGTGTTTCAAAAAGAGAGCCAATCTAACAGAAAGCCTTGCAATGTAGCATCTATTCTGTTGGGAGAATCTACTTGGGTTGAGACAATTGGTCTGCTACTGCAGTCATCACCTATGGAACATGGCAAGCTAGTTGGGTGATATGATAAGGTTAGTCCTGATAAAGTAGATCCATGGTTTGAAAACAAGGAGCCCTGGACCAAGTGCCCTTTGATGAGAAATGCAAGACACCACCATAAAATTGTCGTAATGAAGCCTGATGATGTTCCTCTTAATAAGCCCAGATCATAAGGCATCACCTTTTGAAGAGTGATGAACTAAAACATTGTGTAGGTAAACCTCGTTGTCCGTGCACAGACCCTGGAATTCCTGACTGTTAAGATCTTCACCCCATCCCTGAAGCAAGGGATTCGTGAAGATATCGATCAATGGACAAAGTGGTGGCAGAGGAACCCAGATCTTAGTAATGTCCCAACTTTACAACCCCTAGAGAAAGAAGAGCAATCCTAAATAAGTAAACTGGGAATCCAGTGAATCGATGTTTATGATCTCTTGATCACATAAAGACCATTGAAAGGATCTCTTATACATTCATCCCAAAGGCATGAGAGATTGGAATAATGCCCACATTCCTGAAAGAGAAAGAACCATCTGTGCAGTGGGAGAAAAAGAGAGGAGTAACATTCGGGCTTCGTGTTCCATAGTATGGAGCCGGATGGAAGTTGGCTGAGCTCGACTGAGATATGTGATAAAAAAAATACCCAGACTGATGACATATTGAATTGGAGCAAGAATAGATGTCTTAGCTCTTAGAATGAAGCCTAACTTGGTTGTTCTGAAAGTAGAATCCAGGTATGACATTCAGACATTTGATGAGATGGTGCCAGCAGTAACCAGTCATCCATTGAATGGTGTGTGCACAGGGCTAGGGAATGAAGGTGACAAAAAAAAAGCTTAAACGAATTGCCAAAACCCATATGATGCCAAAGCTAGTCTGAAGGTAAAAACCCTGAACTGCAGTACTTGTTCCTTGTGCACAAAAAATGCCGAATGTGGAGGAACACCTCTACTATGGCAATGTGCAGATAGGAGCTGACTAAATCAAACTTGAACATCCACAATCCTAGTAAAAATTCCAACTCAGATTGAGGAATGAGTCACTTGTGAACCTTGGAGAATTTAGGCATTGATGTAGATGAGAAAAATTAATGACTGGATACCAATCACCTATCTTCTTAGGCCCAACAACTGATGGGAATAAAACCCCAGAAGAACATGCATGATAATCTCTCTCTCTACCCCAGATCAAACAAATTCTGATAGCCATAAAACTAAATTCTAATATCTGAGGATCTGCGGAAGATAGAAACCCTACAGGATGGATGGATAAGGTGGTGAAGATGTGAATAGAATGACTAATCCTGGCTCAAGGACCTGTATGCCCATGGATCCATAGTTAAAGTTACCCCACATCCAGAAATTCTCATTGTGGAGCCTCCACAGTCCCCAAAGGCATACAAATGTGATGTACCAACTAAGCAGCAGAACCTGTAGATACTGACATAATCTATTTTCTTGGTACCTATGAACAGAGGAGCTGCTGTCGGGGATCAGGACTATCGAAAAGGGGCAGAACTATGACCCTCTGTAGGAACCAATGAAAGCCTAGGTGCCAACGACTACAGGGATGAATGTAGAAATTGACAATCGAACCAATGTGAAAAGCTAACAATGGTTTCAGCTCATCATCAATGAAGTTAGTGATCCTGAGAGTCTTCCAACAAGGTTTAGTGTTAGGAAAACACGTTGGATGTGAGAGTTTTAAGTCCGTAGACATACCTGTCCTACCAGGAGACATTGATCTATTCAGGTTAACTACAAACTCCACTTTAGAACCACTAATTTCGAGAAGCACATGTATTATTTGAGTCGGAATATACTATCCCCTGGTGGTGGTAGGCTAAATCACATTGTTCCAATAACCATGGCAGATAAGGCATAGCTATCCTGTCACATAACCGAGCAGTAAAATCTCCCTTCAAAAACCACAATGACCATGAATGGAGAGAAAATGATATATTCCCTACCAGATCTTACAGCCATCAAGTAAGTATAGGCTCAAAAGCTTCTTGGAAAAGACTCAAAACATCACACTTGATGGACCAACAGAAGAAAACAATTCAGAAGCAGCTGATCTCAAAGTGGCTTCCTTTTTGATGTCTTTTAAAGAATGTTCTGATTACCATGTTTGGAACAACATGTTGTTAGGTAAGTTTGTTTTCTTAGAGCAAAAAAATGTTGAGCCATCTGCTATGTCTACGATAGGGAATCAAACCTTGAACTTCTGTATTGTAAGTCCATAAACTTACTAATGTCCCACATGGAGACTGAGAAGCTAACAGAATAAATGAAGCCACATGAAAAACCAAAGCTAAATTCTCTCCAGAATGTCCAGGATCGCTTTCAATTGCTGCCTCAGAGCCCCCTAGAAGAAAACCACTGAATTGAATATATGTCTCCATCTCACTACAAATAAGATCACTGACAATCTCGACTGAGAGTGATTTTCTACACCCCCCCACCCCATGACTGTTGAGCAACACTAGATATCAAAGGTGGGATAGAAGAAATGTGATTTGCCCCTGTGCCAGAAATTATAATCCAGGAATTTATATCATACATTGGCTTGCTAATCATTTTGTTTTTTTTTACAAAAATTAAGTAGGTGATGCTAAGAATGCTCAAAGTATGACGAACGATCATAGTATGGAAAGAACCCATTCATGAACACTTTGTCAAGAAAAAGTGATAATATCTGAACGAGGTGCTTTTATACAGTACCAGGATAGAGGGTGCACTGATGTAGGTAGAGAGTGTCACAAGACAAATATCACCAAGGGCAATTAAATGGGGTATAAAAGACTGGAGCAAGCAATAAAAAATCAGACCAATGCTTAGTTGGGCAAAGGAAGAAACCCTGGCAGCCAAGTAATAGCTGTAAGTGTGAGAGAGAGTAAGTATGTTTTGGAATATCACTAAATTTAGTAACAATTAAAAAAAGTTTATTACTGTAGTATCATCATTGTGCAAAAAGAACACATATCTTAACATGAAATAACAATCTATACTTACATGTAACACCTGGGGATGTTTTAGCAGTCTTTTATCATATATAAAGCAGTAGTTGAAAGATGCTGGGATAAAATACACAAGAGTTCCACCAAGAGTTATCACTACATTTAATGTTAGAAATTGTCGCCAGATGTCACCTTCAGACCACCAAGATGGATACACGAAAGGTGTGAAAACATGCTTGTCACACACTTGTAAAACTACATCCATTTTTTTCCACTGATTGTTTATCTTCTAAAAAAAAAGGAAGTTACCAAAATTATTATTCTAATAATTCAGTAAAATATTTTTCCAAAACATAGAAAAAACTTCATTAAAACTTCATCTTGGATATATATACTTATGTATGAAGAAAGATTTCTTTACTTTAAAAATTATTGTGTAGAATTCCGAAACGTTTATCCATGTCCCCTTTTTGTCAATAAACAATGTTGTTTATCATAAGTGACGTAATCTTGTTTATAATCAAACTTCGTTTTCCTTCAAACACATCGATTGCTAATACAAGAAGAGTAAATTGTATAATCATTACAAATACTGAGAATGCATCTGCTTTAATTCAGATATATTTAACATAAGCTACCTCTGTGTTAAAATTATTTTCTTTAACCACAACACTAATCATCATCTCAAAAAAAAGACCTTTATCTTACAGTAAGAAACTAATTTTCCAATTAATGACTCACAGTCTCAAAAAAGTATCAAAGTGCCTCAGAATAAGAAAGACTGAAATATTTCTAAATTCACTGATGATATAAAATGCTGGGAAGAGCCAATTAATTACTTGTAATACAAGAAAGAAATTTACATGCAAGATTTGGAAGGTGACATATTTTAATAAAGATACATAAAGCATGAAAAAATCCAATGTAAAACCTTAACAAGTGAAAGTTACAAAAAAATATTCCTTTTCAGCTGATAGTATTAGCACAGACTTGTTGTGAAATTAATAATTAACAAAATAATTAGCTGAATTAACGTGAATGACCAGACTTTGAAAAAATTAAGCATACTAACTACATACATGATTTTGTAGGTTAAAAGACTAAAATGTTACATGTAAGCATTTCAAAATTATGGCTAAACATATAACATTTTTATCTTACAATAAAAAAGCCTGATAGAAAAAGTTTTAAAGATGCTGCAACAATCATAAATCAGTGTAAATATATATTTTTTCTTTAAATTGGTTTGAATTAGCAGATCCTCAAACTATAATGTATTATTGTAACCTTTTTTATTGTTGAGTTGGTTCTTTTCATTCTGTAAAAATAATGCAAAGTCCAGTCCATTTAATAAAAAGTTTGTCTTTGTTCTAGCACAAACAAACAGATATCTTGGAGAATCAAATCATAGATTTTAGTGTTGTATGTACTTAAAGTTACTGTTGACCCACCAGGTTATTTCATAAAAAGTGTTTTATTTCTTCCATTGAAAGTTTTACAACTTATGTAGTTTCACGTACTAATGATGACCAAGCAATTGGTCCAACACACAAATAAAACTTAACAGTCACTTAGTTGTTCAATTCCTCCTCATATTTGTGCCACAAACTAAATAAAAATTTACAGCACCAGACTGACTAACTAACTAGCTCACTGTCTGATTACCTCATTAAATGACTAACTAAAGAACAGATTAACTAACTCACTGTTTAACTGGCTAACTCAGTAACTAATTGATTAACTCTTTATGTTTTTATACAGGTAGACAATCCCAAGTCCAGCAACACAAAAACTAGAATGTTTCAGAAACCAGCTATTCTAGTGAACACTCTATTAGTTTGGAGAAATTCCTTATACCCAGACTTTTTCTAGTTACTGATGCACACTTCTGACTTGAAATTACTGAAAACTACACTAAAAATTACTGTAGAAATAGGTAAATACAAATAAGTGAAAATTTCTTAATTACTGGCATAGCTGCTTTGTTTGGAGGACATGGCGAGTCGATGTACATGCAGTCACAGTTCAAACCTCACCTTTAGTTGTGCAGCTTTCTCTCTGTGTTAACTTGAATTTTTACTCCTTTGTTCATCATCAAAATGTCCAAAAGGCAAGCAAATAGTCCTGTAGCTGGTGGAAATGTCAAGAGAAAGTATTTTTCTGTAAGTATTGCAAAGAAGGTGGGAACACTGAAGAAATTAGAGAAGGAAGCCTCAGTGAAGAGGAGGTTGAGTGATGGGTATAGGGTTGGTATCTCCACCATTTATGACTTCAGAAAACAAAAAGCTCAGTTATTGAAATTTTATGCTGACGGTGAAGTACCAAAGTTTATGTAAAAACAAAAAATATTGCATCAACTTAAAAACACTTAGCTGGACAGAGTGTTGTATGAGTGGATAAAAGTTTGTAGGAGTGAGAAGGATCCTTTGCATGATGGTATGTTCATGGTACAAGCCAAGGTATTTCAGAGGAATTAGGCTTAACAATCCCATGCAACTAATAATCAGACTGGTTCACAAATTCAAGAAATGCTATGTCTTATATGATTGTTGAAAGTGTGTGGGGAAAAAATATCAGTTAACCATGAAGCTGCCGTGGCCTACTTGGAGGAATTATCCAAGATGATTTTTGATGATGATTTATTGCCCGAGCAGGTGAAAATAATGCTGATGAAATATCTTTATACTGGCAGTATACACAAGATGTTTACTGCATATGATTCAGCACCCTCTAAAGTTAAGAACAAAGACAAAAAGGGCTTACAGACGAATAATCCAACACTGGTGATGTTTATTGGATCAGCTCTGACCCATAGACTGTAATAAATGTTTTCACAGATTCAAAGTGCAATCTTATTACTCTGGGGAATTCTTGTTATAAACACTGTATAATATAAAATGTGGTAAATTCCACATGGTGTTTTCAGACCAGGTATCAAGTCAACTTATTTCTGTGTGTGCATGCCTTGTTGCTCTTGAGAGTATTGTATTACAGTGTGATGTAAACAGTCTAATGACACAAACAGTGATTTGTTACTTTATTTTCAGCAAATTTCTACTTCAGTCATTGAAAGTAAAATAAATGTGAAATATTTAGCAGTTCAAACTCTGAAGAGAAGTGTTTTGAAACTTTGTGACCAGTAATAAAGAAAAAAAAGGCAAAACTAATCCACTCCTGAGATCTTCTGTTGACAACACTCTATGTTAAGGGAATGTGCAACTCATAAACACCCATGTCCTGTAAACACCAAAAAAATGGAGGGCCTTAAAATTCAAAAATTTAGTACTATAATTATGTAATTCAGCTTTGCATGGCTCATTTTTGATATTAAAAGCACCTTGCTATATAGAGCATTTTGATGCAATGTTGAAGTTCTACTGTATTTGGTGGTTTTCCTGTGGTACAAGAATGGGATGACCTCTTGTCCTTTATTGTAACTTTCTGCCTTGTCACTGGGGAGTTCTTTCAATGTAGATGGTCAAAAGAGTCCACTGATGGTTTTGTTCTTGGTAATACTCTAAAAGTCATCTTGACATGAACCCTGGGCTCTTCAACAGGTTGACTTATCTCTAACAAAGTCTTCTACAAAGTTAACCAGTTTGCTGTTCTCTCACCAACATACTTCCAAAGATGATAACCTTTGGCTTGGAATGCTTATCCTTCTGGATTCTGTAAACAAATAATTGATTCTCTTAAGTGCAACATATGGTTCTTCTCAACACCTACTTAACTTCAGAGTTCATTCTCATTTTCAGCCATGTTGAAATCCAGTCATACGAACATTAACATCATAGTGCTTTTTCGTCTTAGCACTAGCTGATTAAGTCTTTTTTGGGAAAAGCATAAATAGCATTTTTTAGTCTTTCTCCATATTCTGTGTAAGAGTCTGCTAAGTGATTATCTTCAGGCAAAAATAGAAGGTCCAATGGTACTTGGAGTTCTCGCCCACACATTGGTGACATTGAGATATTGTCTATAGCCTAATATTTTCTGTACGATAACTCACAAGTGGCAGTGGATGATCTTAATCTCATGTTTTCTTAGATATATGCACATAAATGACTAGCTGATTTAAAAGTGTATAGTTGTATTTCTCTACCATTCCATCAATTGGTAAATGAAGGGCTGTTGCCTTGTTTTTGTTTTTCATAAGCATCTCTATATCTATCTCACTGACAAGTTTCCTTGCTAGAGTTACTGATTCCTGTTTAGGAACAACATGTGCTACTGACCATTTTGTGAAACAGTCCATCCCCACACTGAAATATTTATTTCAAGAACAACATAGTTCACATAACTTACAACAATTCTTTACAGATTTCTGGCATCCAACCCAAGGGTGGCATTCTTTTACTCACTCTGGTGATGTTAACACTTAAGCGTGTCTAGATACTGAAATATTGTGGAGATGACAGAATGTTTCTAAGTGAAGTGACTATGGAAGTGCCAACTATAGTCATAGTTTCAGTTCACCGGTATCTTTATTTTTTGATATAACAAGCCTTCACATAAGCATAATGAATTCCACTATATCTTTGTCTTTGGGCAATATGAAGAATTTGTTTGCCATGAAGAAATTGTTTTGCACTATTCTAGATCCACTGAATAATTGGTTTCAGACTTGTATCTTTTGCCTGAGTATCTTTCAGTTGAGTATATGATAACAATATTTCTTAATCATCACTTGTAAATGTCCCATCTAGGACTCTACTCTGTTGCACTTTAGACTGTTCATCTTTACTACCTTGTTCCTTCTCCTTTTCACAATGTTTACATTCTTCATTCATACACAGTTTTCAGGGTAATGCATGAGCATTCTCTATGGTTCTCATGAAGTTTCTAGAGCCATCTTGCTATGTGGCTTCTTGCATTACAAATATTCCCCAGCCACTTCAATTCTACATAATTTGTCCAGGTTTTGTCCATATAATAATGATAGAAATGGTATTTACTTATTGAAAAGGGTTCAAAGAAGGGCTACAAAGACTGTTGCTTGTACAAAAGCATGGGACATTCTAGTTCTGTAACATAGCATCAATGACAAATTGGCCATCATCAACAATAGCTTCACCCACACAATAATGAGTAATTCCAGGAATTGTTTATTAACATCTAAAATAACTTACACGAGACAATTCATAAGTACGGAACGAGTCACATTCACATGCTCAGCAGTAAATCCAATCAAGCAATGATAGATTAAAATGTAAATGGTATCCCAGCTGGTTTGCAAGTCTCTGGATTGAGCAAAATGCATCATCAGTAATGGATATGACAAAAATAGTATGGTTGGAATACTATTATGCACTCTTCTAATTTTTGAAAATCTTAAAGGGGCTAGACAGATAATGCAGCATTGAGAAATATAATAGGCCTAATACTAATGTCTTATGACAAGTATAATTAATTATAAGCATGCTTCAGCCAGCTTTTGAAAAGAATTTCCACTAATAACAATTGTTGTAGTATATTACTTTGTTGTATCCTAGCCAGCCTTAAGAGCTCTAGATTGAGTGAAACACGTCATCGGCAATGGATATGACAAATATAATGTAGTTGCAGTACTGTTATTATAATATACTCTTCTAATTCTGGAAAATCCCTAAAGGACTAGATATAGAATGTAGTGTTTAAAAATATAATAATTAATCATAAACATGCTTTGCCAGCTTGTAAAAGGCATTCTCACCATTACAAAGCATTTAAGTTACAAGATACGCTGTAACTTAGACAAGATGATTGCACAATAAGTACAAAACTTGTAGATCATTATAAAAGGTTTGTGTAACAACATGATAATATATGTAATGGTTATGTACTAACAGAAGCCTGCATCTGATGGAAGAAATAAAGATAACATTATTCCCCACATGAGTTATATGGGTAGGTTAAGAGATTATCTTATTGAAGTATATAAGATTATCTGTTTGATCAAAAGGATAAATGCGTCAAATATATTTATGCAATATTCTGTATTAAGGTAACAGAATGACATGACAAGTTGGTACCAGTTAAATCAGTATATTTTTTCTATAACAGAGTGACAGACTTATGGAAGTTAAAATTTTCCTTATCTGCAAATATATTTCAGATAGATACCTCTCTGCACCACAAAAATATATTATTTCATGCACACTACTATGTAAATTCCTGCACATGCCACAAGCCTTGATCAAAGCTCCCACCCTTCATGTATTGTGCCAGTCTATGATGTAATATCATTAGACTATAGTCTTCCACCAATAGGAGGGTAATATGTCTTTAATACACAGTACTCCACACAAATACTAGCATGTGAAGACAGGCTTATTTTTGACAAGGCAAATTAAATGCACCAGAAGTGGGGAGGAAGAGTTGGGAAGTAGTGCAGAGAACTGGAATCCTACATTGAAAATAGTAGAGGGGCTGGTGCAGAGAAATTAAAAGGATGAACTCCTTTCTGAAAATGCTCATGGAGTGTAAGATCTTTGAGGCAGGAGGTACTCTAATGGGATAGTGCTCAGTTGTTGGGAGAGGCCAAATACCCAAAAGAAGTGTTAGATATTGTCATAAGAATGATCTATTGGCTGCTAATATATTGATAAGGTGGAAATAATGGCAGATTGCTCAACTGTCAAGCATTGTGGACAGCCAAGCAAGAGTGTGTGTAATGTGGTTAGGGTTATAAGTCAGGCCATTCCATATTGGAGAAATACTTAAGTGAGCTGCCACAAAAGTTGGGTGCAGGGAGTAGCATCCCATATCTGTGTCCTGTTGTGAACACCAGACCCATTCAACTGGACCTAACCATCAGGAATGGCTTGGTTCATAACATAGTGGGCTGTCTTGTACTACACTACCAGGAAACACCTCTGCCCTACTTCACAAATGAAGGGTTAACTACTCAGTCTCGTATCGGTGGAGATTGCACTACCCAATAAGGAATTCTCCATATCAACTTTCCCAGTGGCTTTGGACTGGGAAAACAGAAGCTCTCTCGTACTCCACTAAAATAAATTGGTGGGGGGATTTGCATAGGAAATAGACCATTGCCATCTGGAATTATATCCCAATGAGAAACAGTGCAATGGGTTACCAAAACTAAAGACAGCAGGTGCAAGTCAGGTGTGAGAGCAGGCATACATCTGGGTTGCTTTTTCTTTTAACATGCAAAAAAGATACCTCCATCTCAACAGCTGGCAATTAGCATGGGTGGCTGGCCATAGCAAATGGAAGGACTAAAAAAAACAAAATCCAACCCGACAGATCAACTAAAAGAAGGGCAGACAAATCAAGATCTGGAAAAATGTCTGAGACACCGAATCAAATCATTCCCACAGCAGAGAGTATACCAGAGAGTGAGAAAATTGTCCATTGGAAACTGAGAAAGCAGCACATTTGAGTCAAATGGAATAGACTGATATCTGTATGACAACTTCCCATCTTCATGGGAATGATAACATGACAAGATAAAAAGAATAGGATTGAAGAAATGTCTCATGGCATTTGAAACAGGTATGGTGGAGAATGGGAATACAGAAAAAAACCCTGAGAAAGTACATGAGGAACTCAGTAGGTTGTAGCAAAGGGAGCCTACCAGAGGCTGAAGTGGAAAAGAACTGTTCTCACAGAACCAAAGCTGAGGGGTGACTTCAAAAGCAAATTACCTCAAAGATTCATGATGGCCAGCCCTCAAACAGGGTAAGAGGACCATGAAAAGTAATAGAGAAGAGGAAAAAGAAAAGGGAGTGACTATAGAAGGTCATATTCAGTGAAAAACTGGTGGACCCCCTAGTCCCAAGGAAAAAAACCAAAGGGTGAAAAGATGATTGCTGAAGAGCTGCATCAGCTCAAGATGCCAATGTATAAAAAAATACCCCACAAAAACATATCACAAAGGAAATGTGCAAGACAGAGGTCCTGGAGAAAAAGGTTGAGGGATGTGAAAATCAGAGAATAAAGGAAACTGACAAAGTACACACCAGAAATCAATGAACAATGGTAACTGAGATGAAATGGAAGAAAATAAAGGGCAATAATGAAAAAGAGATATGTGCTCATTGACCCAGTACAGTTGATAAAGCTGTGATAGAAAACCTCCAAATGAGAATGAACAAATGAATAAGAGATTAAGTTGAGTAGATGGAGAAAAATGAAAAGGAAGGAAAAATATTTCATCTCTAACTGAAAAGAAAGAGTCAGGTGAAAAAAGTTCATGCAACATGGAATCCCAAGATTCAGCAAAAACTTACTAGAAAAAAGAGAAAACAAAATATGCATACCTATGGAATTCAAACAGTGAGAGGCAAAAGTAGGACTATTTGATCCACATCAGGAAAATGGAATTAAAAGCAAAAGCAGGTACAGAAACAAAAGTGGTGAAGCACAAGATGAGGCAGGCTTAGCTGAGGTAACAGAAGGAGGATATTGGAAATCCTTGATCTGAGATTGCAATGGAACCTAACAAGTAGTGTACAATGACAGTAATATCCCTGATCATTAGTGTCCCTAGTCACCATTATGATACTGGATAAATCCTTTGAAAAAATGTTAAAACCTTGGGAGATGTAACATCAGAACACGAACATACAATCCAGTTGAAACCAAAACCTGATGTTGTGGTGGTCTGTTTTATATTATCAGTTCGAAAGAAAATAAGCAAAGTATTGCTGTGGTGCATTGGCCTACAATAGAACCTTGAAGAGTATTTAATGAAACCCAAATGTTGGATTAACTAACAGGATAAGACAACAGGACATGTGTCCTCAAAAGTACAAGGCTGATAAAAAAAATCAAATTGAAGACAATTCCAATGAAAGTTTCAACTGATAAGTTTAAAGTCTATTATTGTTCTTTCATGTAATAAACAAATTAAGGAAAGACTACATGACGAATAATAACAATTTCAAAGAACAATTGCAAAAAATTCTGGTATATCTTAAAAAAACACATCTGAAGGCAAGAAGTACCAAGGAAAGAATGAACATGTGTTCACATGCTAGTGCTCATGGGGATTACTACATATGGAGGCTGTGTTGCCCTCCTATTGGTGGAATTCTATAGTTTAATGATTTTTCATACCACAGATTAGCACAATACATATAAGAGTGAGAACTTTGTTTAAAGTTTGTGTCATGCATAGGAACTTACAAGACAGAGCGCACGAGGTAACAGCTATTTGTGGTGAAGAAATATTAAAGAAGCTAAAAGGGGGGGAATCATAGATTTCCTGAAAAATAAGGGGTGGGTTTAAATTTTTACTTTTCTGAAGAATAAGTGTGAGTACAGCCTCGAAGGACCTGTATATTATTTGTATGCTAAATTAAAACTAGCTTTTGAAAAACAGTTGGTATATAATTTTAAAATTGAAATTAAGGAAGTTTTATATATTTTAAAGGTAAGCAGAAGAAATAGTGGGAATTAAACCTTTAAGTTAAACCTTTTGTTAATGATTATGGGACTGTCAAGTTTTAAGTGATGTTTTCTTATTGGTCTTCACCATAAAGGGTGTTGGCTAGGTGTTTGAAAAGGAATAACTCTCATAGACTTGGTAATATTTAACTTACAATAATAAAAGGTCAAGGGTGAGATTTCTGAGCATTTACTTTTATTCTTGGTAGATCACTGGGTTGGGGGCAGGTGCCTGATTATTGCAGGATGTCTAATGTAATTTAAGAGTGAGATGAGCATTGTCCATGAAATTTAGAACAGTTAGTTTTACTTCAGTGGTGGAAAAAACTTTAAAGTCTCAAAAAAAGATGCTTTTAGAGGGTAACTTGGTGAAGTTCAAAATTTTGTCCGACAGCCAACACAGCTTTAAAAAGAAAGAATCTGCCCTAATGATATATTAATTCATAACGAATGTTGCTTCTAATCTCAATGAGGATAAAGGACTGTATTTGGTTTACTTCAATTTACAGAAAGATTTTTGATAAGGTACCACCTAAACAACTGGTAAAAAGTTTCCTCAGGGATAATTTAAGAGAATGAAAGACTGACTGGGTGCAAAAAAGCAAAAAGTTGTTACCAAGGAAATTAGCATTTCTTAGACTGACAATGCATTTCTGATAGATACTTACCTCCTCTCATAAAATAGCTTTTCTCAACTAGCACTGCCCTCTATTGGTATAAGTTTTAAATGCCTGCCACTAGCCTTCCACCTTCCATTTCTGCATATCCACATGCAAATGATCATGCAGCAGCTCTCCACCAATAGGAATGCCTATTGTAACCACTGCCCTCTTTACATCGCCACTTGTTAATCACTTCAAGATTGGTCAGGAGACCTGCACCATATATCATCAGAAGTGGGGAGGCTGGGTGGGGTGGGGAATTTGAGAGGAGATAAGTATATTTATCAGAAATATGTTTTTAGTGTATGAAAATTCTAACTTCCAATACAACACCTTGCCTCTTCTCACAAAATAGCTAGAATCCCACATTGAACTGGTGGAGACCCAATAAAAAATATGATCCACCTTTAGGAAGTGCCCAAAGAGAGACCAGGAGGTGTGGAAACAAAAGAGAAAACATCACACCTCAGCGGGAGACTGCACTACATACTCTTCACTCTTTTAAGACAGTGTCACAAACATAAAAGGTGGAAAAATGTGAAGGAATCCCAGAATATGTATGACCAATGAATGGAACTCCTGAGTGTCAAGTGGCTAGAGCATGACAGACGTAGTGGTAGTTTTACCTCTTCCAACACCAGGCAATATCACAAATTATAAATCCGAAACAGGAATTAGTAGAGAAGACAAGCTTCTGTACCAAAATCCATCTCCACTTGTGCACATTTCCAACACAATCAACACTAGACCCACTGGGAACTGATATCCAGCACACAGTAGGAAGGTGGAAAGCCCAGGCGAGATGACGTCGCTGGTCCAAAACCTGATGGCAGTGGGTATGGTACTTCCAGCCTGCAATAGGAAGAGGATATCTGGTCATATGCAAGTGGAAAAACGTACTGTGTCCAGATCTGCTGAGAACCAACATCCAGCAGATAGTAGGAAGAGGGACTGCAAACCTGGGGTGCATCTCCAGTTTAAAACCTGGTGGCAATTGACTGTTGTCCAGACCCACTGGAAAAAATACATCCAGAAGATGGTAGGAAGGAGGAGTGCCAAGGTAGAAAATAACAGTCAGTCAGATATATAGAAAGGAATATGGTGTAGTACTACAACCAAAACCTATCAGCATCTGTAACTGTACATCAGTTCTACAGTAGGACACCTGCAGAATGCCACCACCCTACTCTCAACTGAGTGGTATAATTCATCACTCAGAAGGACAGACCTCCATATTCTACCACCCCAGCACTAGAAACTGGTAAGTGGTAGACACTCTCATACTCCACTAGAAGAGAGAGGGAAAAAACATGTTGGAGATTCAGGAGGACTGCATCAACGGAGACATTGCAACGAGTGACTGCAGTTGTATTTTGAAAAGCAGAACTACCACATCACCATAGTCAACCAACCAAAACCTGGCAGCATATGGTATTGTACATCAGGTATGCGGAAGGAAGAGTCTCAATGCCATGGAGCATCAGAGATGGGCAGCAATCTCTGTCTGCTTCACTCATGTAAGTGCATGAGTGTATGGTTCAAGACAAACATATTTATGAAGCAAAAAAACCACTAGAGAGAAATACTAGCTGTCCTACAGAACACCCCATCTCTACAGTGTGCACAACCCAAATCTGTAACATAATAGTTTAGTCATAGATAACAATAAAAGCTACACACATAACCAACACCAGGTGGCAATAGGAATTGTACATCAGGTCTGTTGTAGGAAGGGCTACAGTGTAACTGACATTGAGCATGGTCGCAGAATAGACAGTGCAGATTTTCAAAAAATATATATACTTGGTCAGGCACCACTTGCCACAGAGTGGGATCCATAGTGCACTAGCAAAAAGGCCCCTGAAAAGCATGAAAAATTGGAAAAGAAAAGAGCAACCTTTAGAATACCAAAATGTGAAAATTTAAATAAATAGTAATGAAAAACTAAGTCAGTAGTATAACGGAAAATGTCGACAAGTTCACAAGCAAAAACCAGCATGTCTGTACAGTACTACTGCCAAACGAGAAGTGATTAATGAGTGCAGATGTGAAAAAAGCACTGGTTATGATAGGAGTAGTGTCATGCTCCTATTAGTGGAGAGCTACTGCATGATCATTTGCATGTGGATATGCAAAAGAGGGAGTTGGAAGGCTAGTGGTGTGCATGGCAAACTTGTGCTGAAAGAGGGCAGTGCTAGTCAAGAGAAGCTACTGTGTGAGAGGAGGTAAGATATTGTATTAGAAGTTGAGTGTAAATGGTCTAATGTTAGAAGATGCATAACCCAGTAATCTGTGCTGGAATTACTGCTATTCCTCAATCACATTAAAGACATTCATAGAAGCACAGTTAGAAAACTGTTTAACTATGCTGTGTATATATATATATATATATCTATATATATATATATTGTTGCGTCAGCAAGTCACATGACCACTGTGGCGCCCTCTAGTTTCTAGAACTATCTTGTTCTTTCAGGAATGCTCTAGTAATTACTAGTAGGGTAGGCTGGTATATATAAGAAGAGATAACGTGACGCGGGAGGTAATGTG
>NW_013671680.1:0-22482 GCF_000517525.1 Limulus polyphemus
GCTAAAACAAACACTATAACGAACGAACGTTAACTTTAACAATACCCTGTGACTGCAGTTCAATTACTCACTATCTACACACACATTACATTACATATTCTTCCGTCACGTTGTCACCCTCTTTTATATACCAGGCTACCCTATATCTAGTAAATACAAGAGCATTTGCCATGGTACGGGATAGTTCTAGAAACGTGGCGTCACACTAGTCATGTGACTCGCTGACGCAACATTATTTTGATGAACGATGATATTTTTGACATCTTGCTTTTTCTTACATAGTAATAACCATAAAGCGTTATACTTGTGACGAAATTTTGAATCTTATAATACTAATACGTATATTATTTAAATTTATATGTCTGTTGTTTTTGTCTAATGTGAGTGCACAACTGTAAAGTCGAATTAAACAAAAAGGCAAGACTAGGCCTAGACCATAATGCAACTGAGACAAATGCGAAAGAAAAAAATATTAGGCAGATGTAGTAGTTCTACTTTGTGTCAAATGGCGGCGCCATGGATGTGATCTGATTCCATTGAGCTGTATGTATGTGCGTATATGAATACATATAGTCATATTAAATAGAGCTCACTGCCTGATTCTTAATTCACACCAACATTAGCATGTGATCTTATAATAATTAATATTGTTTTTTTAGCCCAAAACTTGCGTGCTCCATAAATTCACATAATGCTAACCACTGAGATTTTAAACAAAACTACATAAATCAAATTTTGTTTTTAGACTTATTTGCGGAAGTTATGAAAATCTTAGAGCAAAGATGTGTAGGGCCTACTCGGTTTATTGGTTTGCCGTAATTTTAGTAGTGGTAAAAATATTAAAAACGATTGAAAGCAAAAGACATAAAACCAATTATTATGAATAGCTTGTTTGTAAATTTTATTATTTATATTTAATTAACGTCAGCATCAAATGTTTCAGATTTATTCTTTATTATTTTAATCAGTCACTTCTTTGGTCTTATGATTTCAATTTTCTCTGTTTATATATATCATTATTTGCCTCAGAAATAACAAATTACAAAATGATTAACATCGTATTTTTATTCGCGTATCAAGAAAGCAGAATTTGGCAGGAGCTACGTGACGCCCTCACGTGGCACAAACAAAAACTACCGCTATTGCCTAAGATACTCCCTTTTGCGGGGCGAATTTCTGCGTACAAAATCGTGTTCGCGCGTAAAAATTATTCAATAGTTGTGAGAGGGAAGAAGGTATTTGTAACATTTGCGTAAGTACTCGTACTAGTCATGCCAGTTTTTCAAATTGTACGTGTTTGGTAGATATCGACGTATTACTGTTAGGTATATTTACTGGTATTATTAGTAAAGCGTACACTGAAACTGAAAATAAGACACACGTTACTAAGGGATAAGGTTACTTTAGAGTTTTTTAAGGTAATTATATTAAAGATGCATATGTGATGAAGTATTTTTAGATCAAAAGAAGGAGCAAGGTGACATAAAATATAAACTGAGTTTGAGAAAGCAAACCAGTCAACGAACCTAAATGAAGCGTTTCAGTTTCATATTAACAATAACATATCTGTTCAACAAAGTTTAATTTTTAAACAAGTTTAAATTCATAACAGTAACAGCACAAATCGAAAAAAACATGAACTTTGATGACAATACTTATATTTATAATTCCCAGAAAAAAAATAATACCAACTAAATCTTAAGTTAACTTATAGTTATACTTATTAGTATTACTAATATTAATACTAATAAACACCAAATTTTAATGTCATATATCCAAGAACTTAAACATTACAATTTTAATTTACTTCTCAGCCTCGGTAATTGTAATAGAAATAATAATATTAGTATGCTCCAGAGTGCAATGCTACTTGCTAGACAATAAACTTATGTCATAGCCTAGTAGTAGTAGTACTAGTGGTATGTAAGCTTCACTATGGTGCTCATATTCTATAAATTATGCAGGTCATAATTTCTGATAATACTTTCAAGTGTTTGTCCATATCTGCCTTATTTCTATTCTAATGTGGTATGTATTTGTTTCTTGTAATAAATATCAAAATTGCATATAGAACTCAAGTTCTCAGTAGAAACTAGATTATTATTCAAGGTAATTTTTTATTTTATCCAATAATTTCAGTTGTACTATATGGAGAAGAAGTAGATCCTATCCAAAATTCCACACCTATATCTTTACACTTCACAATTTAAAAATTAATTTTCTACACTGTGGACTTTTCAATAAAACTGTCCAGGTTCTTTTGAATTACAGATCTTTACCACTATTAGCTTTACAAAATACCTTAGTGTCATCAGAAAATTTGGATAATTTATTAACCAAATAGGCATTCATATTATTGATATAGGTAATGAATAACAAATGCCTCAAAACAAACTCCACTGGACCCATTCTTTCAATAAAATCTTTATCTTTTGAACATTTCTATAAAGTAAGTTTTTGTTTTTTTATTTTCACAGTTACCATGAAATATAAATCTGTGGCTATAATTTCTTTTGTAATACCTTTATTTTTGTAGACTATTAAGTTCTTGTGCTTTTTTAGTTTTGGTGATCATCTAAAATATCATGGAAATTGAAGATTTTCATCAGCATGAAGTTGGTGAGTTATTGGTTATGATTTGTTATATAACGAAGTTATAAATATGTAATATTACTTTGATTTGTATTAATGTGTTGATTTTCATATTCACTTTCATTTTATATTTTCTAGCTTTTGATTGTTGTTTAGCTAGTGCAAGTTTGGTGTTATTTTTTTAGTTTGTGTAAGTTCCAACTACTACAGATGTTAGTATTGTATAAATTTGATATCTATTTTGATGTTGTTTTTTCAACTTGTTCATGGTAGATCACCATAGAGTTCATTTTAATGAGGCATCGGATACTTTTGGCCATGATGCAGATATCGTTGTTCATCCCATGAATGATTCACATATTAACATCCATGTGGGTTTTTTACAGGTAAGTAATTTGATTGTCAGTTATTCTTTGTAAAGTGGGGAGATTTATTAAGCTCAGGATAAATTTTTAGCTAAAAAAGGCATAATTTGTAATCAATAATTCTTATCAATTACCAGAAAAACTTGAAATATGTATTTATTTAACAAAAAAGGGTAGTGAAAATAATAATCAAAATGAATATAATTTATATGCGTAAGAATATAAAAAGTCACATTAATTAGCAACCCAATGGTTATCATGCTGAACTGTGAATCTGAGGTTCTATAGTTCATGGACCATTACCACCAAAACAAACTGCATTTTGCATTTTGGGGCTGTGAGTGCATTATAAGAATGACAGTCAAATCCTACTATCTAAATAGAGCCCAAGAGTTGGCAGTGGGTGATGTTGACTAGCTGCCTTCTCTCTGGTCTATCACTTAAGAATTAGGGGTGGCTAAAGCATATAATCACTGAATTATTTTTGCCCCAAAATGCAACACATTAAGTATTAAAAGTTAAGTGTTTAAAATAAAAATAGTTTGAAGAAACCAACGAGTTGATGGAACTAAAGACCTTAAATAAGAGATGCTATTTTGGTGCAAGCTGTTTGCTGCTCATTCTGATCTTTACTTTCTACCTTGAACTTTGTTTTAAGAAAAAAATATAACACTTTTTTTACGTTTGCTACAAATTTCATCTTATTTATTGAGTGCATGAAAAAAAATTCATACTAATTCTAAGAAATTATGAGTTAAAATATGTAATAATATCTCCCATACCAGTTATGATGAAGCCTTTTACCCAAATACCAGGGGTCATTATACCTGGGATATGACAGGTATAGTAGTGTAGGTGCTATTTCTATCTTCAATTACACAAATAACAATTGTAATTGTGTTAACTTTTATAATTAACATATTCAATAGATTTGTTTAAAACTTTGTTTCATTTTAATTTTCAGATTTACCATAGATACGAAATATCCTTTGTGTTTCACAGTAGAGAGACAATTGGACCACTTGCTGTAAGTAACCAGAATCCTCCAAATCTGAACTTGAGAGTCACTAAACTACATTCAATGAATGGAAAGCATGATAAATCAGGTAGTTTGCATTCATTAATGAATATTTTTGAGTGACCTTAGTTGCTCTGCTTAAAAGGTTTTTTGTATGTTTGTTGTTACTAGATTAAATGCCTGATATAACCAGTTCGATCATTAACAGCTCACTTTCATCTGTTACTGTTGAGAAAATTCATTTTACTCTCACTTTTTCATCAGTTTTCATAGAAGTTACATTTATAAGGAAAGTGGCATCTGTTGCAACAATAAAAAAATTGTTTTGCATTTTCTAAAATCTGAATTTAAACCTTTACTGTTTCATAATTGACAAAATGATACAATCGAATTAAACATTTACTATATACTTCAAATATTGGTAAATAGTAAGGAGTCATGAGTGATGAAAATTGCGTGTTCTTGGTAAGGGTACTTTTTCACATGAATATATGGGTAAGAAGAGAGTGGAGAGTTCTTAGTAGGATTGTACCCTTTGTTTAACTCTAATTATTGTATATACTTGCTTAATATTTAGCTTACAATATATAAAATCATTTTGTAAAAAAGTGAGATGTTTGCCTTTATTCTTTGTTTATAGATAAAAGTCACAATGTTTAGTGTTTGTTCTGTGTAAAGTTCATAGTGCTATATAACATAATGTACGTACAACAAGGGAGCATTTGGTCTTTCAAGGCTGCCCTTGCACATACTGGTTGGGAAAAGTAAAAATTTTAACTCATTCTTTAATACACAGAAAATCATTGACCTTCACTCTGAAAAGTCCTGTAAAGTGCTGACTCACACTACTGCTGTTTGCAACTCATTCCACAAGTCAATCACCCTGTTAGAAAAATAAATTTCCTTACTGGAAGCTAACTTTTTTCAAGTATTAAACTTGTGTATTCTTGCCCTGTTATCTTCAGAATATAGCACAAAGAAATGACAGGCCATTACCCTGTCAATTTCTCAGTTGATCTTGTAAACTTCAGTAATATCACTTCTTACCTTTTCTCAAGAGAAAAGAATTTTAAGAGATCTTAACCTATCCCTGTAAAATAACCCTTCTATCTCTGGAATCTCCATAGTAGCTCTCTGCTGAACCCTTTTCAATAAGTCAATATCTTTCCTTAGATAAGGAGATCTAAACTGTACACAGTATTTCAAGAGAGTCCTAAATTGATTTGTACAGAGGAATGATTACCACTTTTGAATTGTAATCAATATGTTTATAAATACATCCTAAAATTCGATTAGCTTTACTGCTAGCAAAAGAGTACTGCTTGAATAGCTTGGGGATGTATCCACCACTATGCTAAGAACCGTTTCTTCAGTCATGCTCTTCAATTGATTCCTATCTACAGGCACGTCGAGAGCCAGCACAAGTCCTGGGGCAAACATCCTCACCGGGCCCCCTTTCACTCTCTCTTTTTTAACATGTTCAAGAATTTATTCAAAAGAAGATCCTAAATTAGGGCAGCAACGAGCTCGTAAACCAGACAAAATCATAGCAACAGCCATTTTGACCTCACAGTATAAGCGTAAAAACATTAATAAAGTAACAACAAATATCTGTTAAATCTATAAAGTAACAAATACATATTAATTATTACTCAAATTATTATTTCAGTCGTTCTTAATGTATCAAGCGTCTATATGCAAAGAAAGCCAAAAACTATGGTTTTTTCATTAAATGAAGATATAGCCTAAAGATGCTTTGTGAGCTTTACGGCATAACCAGGTTTGTTTGCCTGGGCCCCTGGGCAGTTGCTCCCTTTGCCTTCCCATGTCGGCGGGCCGGCCTATCTATATTAAACCAGCATATCAACCTCCATTGCACTAGTAATGTGAAAGTAGAACCTAGAAAAAGTCTTTTTCAACATTCAAAGGGAATGAGACTGTTGGAAAACAAAGTATTGTATGGTATAGCAAGGAAAAGCAAAAGATGGGAAGTCAATAGAAAATTATTCTGGTAACACCAGTAAAATAACTCTCTTCTGCCTCCTGCAAGGTAGCCGGTATCCACATGATAGATCAATTAAATAGTCTTTCCCACACCCCCTACCAGTGTAATTTTCTTACTAATTTTTTGTGGAATCTTATCAAAAGTTCTTTTCAAACCTGAGTGCACCAAGTCTACACCTTTTTTTTTTCAGATTAAAAGTAACATTGTCAAAAAAAGAAAAAACTTTGATGGATTTATAAGAAAGGTTTATCTTTGTTGAATACATGTTGACTTCAAGTTGTGATATCATACTTCACTAAATGATTTTCCAAAGCTTTTATCAAACTATCTGAATTATTCCACACTAGATAAGTAAGAATATCTGGTGTACAATTTCCAGGGCAACTCTCATCACACACTTTACAAACAAAAGTAGAATTTAGTAACTTTCCACTCCTCAGTCAGTTCCCATTCTTTGTTGAACTACCAAAAATGAAAGAGGGAAAGGCTTGCATATCTGATCTTTGACCTTCTCTAAAAAAATGAGGAACACTTTTCTAGCCCTGGTGCTTTATGCACTTTTAATCTTTCAGTCTTTCTACTTACTTACAGGATTAATCTCTGTATTTCAGTATCATCTTAAAGATATTTTTTCCTGTTTCTGGTCCTTCAGATTTAGTTTACTGTATACCTACAATTCTTTTAAATACATACAAAAAATATTTTTTGTTATGAAAACATTTCCAATTTATTTGTGTATACTTAAATAATGCTATAAACAATTCTTCTGTCTGAAAACAAACATTTAACAGAAAAATAGTTAAAACTTTTATGGTGTTTTGTAACAATTTTCATGAAACTTACCCCAATTGGTCAACTAGGATATTTGCCTGTTAGCTCTTTTACACCCATAATTTTTTGTGTTCTGCTGATGATCTGAAATTTGTTTCAAAGCAAACGACAATACATCACAAAACTTTTGGTCTATTTATAAAAGGTGGATAACAATATGGTTTGGATTAGTTTTCAGTCAAAGAGACATAAATGTTATTGGACACTGTCACAGTCTGATAGGTAAATCAGTACTTATGGCCAATTGCTGGCAGCATCCACTTGGGTTTAAGGATTTAATGTTGAGATCAACACATCCAAAACATCTTAAAATTATTATGTTTAACATAAATCTAAAATAAATGTTTTGATTTACCCTTAAATTCATTTTTATTGTAGGTCTTACTTGTTAAGCTAATTTCTACTTTGTCTCTGATCACATTTATTATTACAAACCTAGAAGAAAATCTCAATTACATTTGATGAAGAACCTATTAAGGAGTGTCAGATGCTTTAAAAATTTATATTGTGTTATAACAGTAAGTTTAGAGAGAAATGAAAAAATGATTCAGGCTCTTGAGAAGACAGATTTGACAAATCTCTTAGAGGATAAAAATTTAATATAAATATTAGTGGAAAGTAAGTTACACTGCTTTATTTCTTTCGTGCATAACAATGTTCATGTTACAACTTTGTTGTACAATATAACAGCTTTATCAGGACCATTGTAAATATCTCTGCTGCCACAAGTTATTGGGATCTAATGGGCTTTTCAACATTTCAAAGGTTTTGAGTTTTGTTTCATTTAAAACATACATTATACTTAATATCTAATATTTATACATTATTATGCATAATTATTGTGTTAATTTAGTACAGTAGATGGTACTAATCAATTTTATTTTATTCAGTTGCCAAAGAATATTTTAATAAATTATTGACTATAAAACTTGTTTTTTGTGTAAGATATATGATAATTATTTTGTTTTATTTAATGTGCTTTACATCAGTGCCTGACTACCCACACAGCCTGTATAACACACTTGTAACTATTATTGAATACCACATTATCGTAGGCACAACTATTACAGATCAGACAAAAGGTAGTATGTTTAAGAGTCATCATGAAAAAACACATTTAAGTGTTCTGTGGGGGAGGAACTGTTATAAATAAATCACGTGTGGAACAGATGGCAAGCAGTTCAGAAAGCAGTGGATACAAATAATACAAAAAAAGAACCAAGCAGAAAACTCAAACTGTGAAATAACTTGCAAGAAGGAATAGAACATTAATAAATAATTAAAACTAATTATTAAAATCAATTCTTATTTGGAAAACTAATTGAAGAAATAAAAAGTACAAGTCTAGTTCATGAAAAAAAAGAGAAAGCAATCAAAGAAAACTCAAAATGGCAAACAAACTCTCTTGATAACTTTTTATTTCTAGTACAGTTGAAAAAGAATAGCAAAAAAGTACCTTTAAAGTATCATAAGATTTTATGCATTTTGAAGAAAAAACTGATAATGAAAGTTAAGTCTTAGATGTTGAAAGCTGGTACAGTATTGGAATTTGTTTTTTCCACATTCCTTTTAATTTTTCCATTTCAGATTCAAAATCTGAGGTATGTAAAAAAATATAATTTTAGATGTATCTTTTGTCTTCCACATGTGCAATTTAAGTGATTTTTATTACAAATTTTAGGCCTATTGATTTCCAATGCTTTGCTAGTTTTCAGCATTTAAAGCATAAGTTTTAAAAACTATACTTCTTATATAAGTGCTGTTACAGTGAACTCTTATTATCTGGCACAGTTGATGATTTCTGGTATTGAAACAATAGGTCCTTGGGTTGCAAATTCTGGGAGACAAAAGATAGATGTGAAATGCTATTATTATATGCCTCTGATTTTGAATATGAAATAGAGAAATTAAGAGGAGTATGGAAAAAATCACATCTGCAATTACATGATATTTAATGCAAATTTTAGAACTACAATAATAATAAGTTAATGGAATTTGACAACCTGGACATTAGGTCATGATCATAAAATGCAGACGTCTACTTAGTTATGTTAGTAAAACATAGACATTTACAAGTTCAAGGCATTATTTTTCCACCTAACAAGGAAAATTATTTATGGAAAATGAAAAATGTGGGAAATGTGCCACATCTATGATTGGAATGTTCTTCAAAACTAGATGCATTGCTCTGTTTTTACAGGCAATTATTGATGACAGCAAAATGCAGTGACCTGACAAAGCTTTTCATTCCTGAAATATGTATATATTAAAAGAACTAGAATACTGAGAGAAAATCAATTTACATGAGGAATGCCTTATGAAATGGGTGGAATTAGAACTCCAGTTGAAAACGAATTCTATGGTAAATATTTCAGCTTAGTCTTAAATCAATAGTGAATGGCAGCATTTAATAGGTGTATTTGGCAGAGAGAAACCAAGATTTTCACAGAACAGTTGAATGGTATGTTGATAGGTTAAACCATCCTTGAAACAGAAAATGCTAAGCACAGTTAGAGTTGATCCTTTAATGTAAGAACATATTTATAAGTTCATAAAGAACAAAACAAGTCATTATTTTACATCTGAAGATGTTCATCAAAGAAGTCATTAATTTTTCTAATTCTTCTAAAATTTAAACATGTGAAACACTATTCTGTAATTTATCTGTAAATCATCAAGAGTATCTGTCAATAGTTTTAAGAATGATAAATTTCCAAAGAATGGAGATGAATGTTGAAGAAAATTTTATTTTATTTGTTAATGTTGAGAAGATCATAGGTTCTTCTCAGTTAGAGACTATTATTGGAGAGCTTCTCAAATATGGAATGCTGTTTAAAGATTGCTGGGGTCATGGGTATGATAGCGGTTCCAATATCAGAGGCCAACACAAAGATGTGCAATCTAATTTGTTGCAGTTATTCAATATGAAATGTTTTATTCCTTGTGTCTGTCTTTCACTGAACCTTGTACTTTGTGACACTGTCACTCCTTCCAGGGAGTTAAAGGAAGTTTAAGTCCAGACATGTGAACCTCTGTCTTTCATTTTTGGTAGGTTAAGAGAGAATGGACAAGGGCTTGAAGATTGTAGAGTTGGTAATGTTATTCTTATCTTCAAGGAGAGTAATAAGAGTTGTATTACAAATTAAAGACCAATTAGTCTTACTTTTATGGTGGAAAAAAATTCAATAGTCTGATATTGAAATATGATGTCATAAAAGAAAGGCAACATGAATTCACCAAAAGGAAATCTTACCTTACTAGTAATATGTTGTTGTTTTCTTAAATGTTGCTTGTTGTCTCTGATGGAAAAGGTGGGAACTTGGTGTACTTATATTTTCAAAAAGCTTTTGATAAGGTGCCACACAAAACATTAGCTAAGAAAATTTCATCTTTAAGGGTTGGGGAAAGACTAGTTAATGCACAATGGCTGGATGAGAGAAAGCAAAATGTTGTTATTAATGAAGTCTCATCAAACTGGATCTTTGTTACTGATGGAGTGCCTCAGGGGTCAGTGCTTATACTTTTTTATCATATTGACATTAATGATATTAATATAGAGTGATAGAGACAGAAATAGTAAATTAATAAATCTGCTAGTAGCATTAAACTCTTGGGTATTTGTAATTGTATTGAAGATGTCTTGGATGAATTAGCATGTTGCTCAAATGTGGCAAATGAATCATAATTATAGTATGAATCACATTGTTTAATATAGATGGGAACTTTCTTTATTGAGTGACTGAATGAAAGGATCTTGGCATAGAGATGGCTAAGATACTCAAGCCATCAAAGCAGCAATTTGTCACTAGTATTTAAGCTAATATAATGTATTTGTAGATGTATTGATTACAAGTGATAAGAAGTAATTATTCCTAATTATCACTAATTAGGCCTCACTTGGAATACTGTGTAAATTTTGGTCTCCTTATCTAAGAAAGGATATTGATTTAATGGGAAGGGGTTCAGAGGAGAACTACTAGAATGATTTAAGGGAGTTCAGAATTATTTTATAGGGATAGGCTAAGATAACTTATTTTTCTTTGAGAAGAGAAGGGTAAGAGATGATTATGTTGATGTTTACAAAGTTATCCAGGGGAAATGATAGGATGTTGGTCTGATTTCTTTTTGCTATATTCTGAAGATAATAGGATAAGAAGACACAAGTTTAATATTTGGAAAAGACAATTTTATTTTTCAGAAATTCTACTTTCTGCACCACAAAGCTTTTACCTCATGAGCAACTGCCATGTAATTTGCTACTTATGCTACAAACCTTGAACAGAGTCTCACCCCTACATGTGTCTACATGTATGTTGCTAGCCTGTGACATAATTTCCACAATACTGTAGCTCTCCACCAATATAAGAGTGACACAATCTCTATGAGCAGTAATCTCCATGATCATAGGCTTATTCTTGATGAGGCAAGCAAGATGCAATGGAGATAGGAAGGAAGGGTGAGATGTGGTACAGAGAGGTAAGTATCTATCTGAAATACATTTTCAGGTTAGGAAAAAGTGATTGACTTATGGAAATGAATTGACAGGAATGGAGACCAGCACTTCACAGAAGTTTGGAAGGGGAATCAATAATTACGTAAATAATAAGTGGTTAAATTTCTACTTTTATCAGGGGTGGGTATATGTGGATAGTCTTAAAGGACCAACTTATTCTTTAATGTCTCTGTTATGTGGGGTAGAGAATCTTTAAGAACAGGGTTCCAGCACATTTCATGATGTGAAAAATTCATAGCTTAGTTTTTGCTCATGTCTTGAACTCTAAATGAACCTTATCAACTTTGGCTTTTAGTACATTTCTTGTTGTAAAAAATATGTAGTTTGAAATTTTAATGTTTGTACTGTTTTGCATATTTCATTTGTAAAGACAAGTACATTTTACATATATGGTTATATAAAAATATTTGAAATATGTTCAGAATTAGTATTCAAATTAAATTTTGAATGTATCAAATAACTGATTTGTAATTGTAATTTTCAACTCCATCAAAATTGCCTAAGAGTTAAACTGATGTGTGTGTATATATCCACTAAAAATCAGAAATCTGAGAGTATGAAAAATACTTAGATGTGTTATTGGCATGAAATTTGTGAACTATATATATATATAGAAATAACAATTTAATCTTTTTTTAAATTGTACTTAGAAGATTAGAAGCCAAATTTACGTATGATATTTTTTTCTTCTAGAAAAACCATATCAAATCACCTTGGAATTCTTTGCATACAAGGAGAAATTAATACGTGAACAAATAGTGTTAGAAGCTTGTGACAGTTCAAGCTTCACTGTAACACTTCTAATTCATGCGCAAGTTCTTGGTATGTTAAAAGTAATTATCAGTGGTATGTAATTGTCAAATTCTTGATAAGTTAAAATAATTTGAGTTTATTATTATGGAAATATATGCACTCAATAATGACAGTTATGTTAAATGGAACAAGATATGAGTAGAAAATACAGTATGTTTTAATGTTACTACTGTTAAGTCCAATTCTGTTTATTTTTTTCCTTGCAGGTAAAGGCAAAGGGACCCCATTTTTGAAGAATGATGTCCATTGCATTGGTCATGAATTGGTTAAAGAAGGATCAGAACACAGTGATTGGCAAGGGTTTGACTGATGGTTTAGTTATGTCAATGAACTGTTAATGTATGTATTGGTTACATATGATAACTAAAGAAAATAATATGAGCTTATTTAGGGATATTTATAGCTAGCATGGCTGTGTAGTCAGGAACTTTTAGAAAAGAAAAAGGAGTGTGCTGTTTGTTTCTGCCATTTTGTCCCTTTTTGGAAATAATTCAAATTATCCCTAACAAGGGACTAGATTTTGCATTGGATTCCAAAGCTCCTTGATTATTTTAAGTTGTATTTAAAAATTGAAGCAAAGCGTGCATTATGTTTCTTTATTTCATAAAACTAAAATAATGGAATTCATAATGTGCTACAGTACTGTTGCATGTATGATACAGTACAACAAATCTAGTTGGATTACCTTCAGAGTACAAAAACCTTATCACAGAAAACTGACTTTTCTTGAGTTTAATCTTTCATAGTTTCTGATTAGGCAGTGTATGACTCATCACATTCAAGTATATTTAACTTGTAGATGACTAGTCCTATTTGTCAAGACATTCATTTTATACTTTTCATGTACTCATCTTCTTTAATCATTGAAAAACTCAAAACATTAGTTATGCATCAGTGAACCCTATAGTGTGATAAGTTCTGGGTTCCATCGTGTGTGTGTGTAGAATAAAATCAGAAAACCAGAGTACTAAATGAGCAATTTTGTCCCCATAGCAGGAGCCATCATACTTATACCTCACTTGTGAGTGCCATGGAAGCCATTTTCATCATATTTCTTCTGCTCGCCACTTTACACTCAGGGCAGGTGCACTGCTCTCCCTGCCCTAGTTATGGCCTTGCAAAAACTTACAGGATGTTAAATAGAATCAAAATTGTTGTTTTTCTTTTTTTATTGAATAATATTTTTAGAAGTATTTGCATTTTGGCCAATTTTGAGTAAGAAATGTTAATACTTAAAATGTTACATGTAATTGTGCAAAGCTCTAATCACAACATACAGATAAATTATAACCAAAACTACATATACTGTTGAAAAAATGGAAATTTAGAGTTAGAAATTTGATAATTCAGCTTCTTGATGAAGGACATGGTAGATTATTGAATGCTTTGCACAGTTTTATACTTCTCAATTACTTGCTATTCATTGTTGTACTCTGGTGGCTACCAGCTGCTGCATTACTAAACTTTACAGGTGTAACTAATTGAACTGTTTAGCCATCATGACTGAAAAGTCAAAGGTTTGGTATAGTTGTGCTATGGCTCACATGATTTACATAGTATAGTATAAAATGCTTTTGAAGACTACCTGCCCCCCTGCCATCCAGTCAAAGAAACAAAGTGTTCAGGATTTATTTTCATATTATCAACAAAATTATGTAAATCTTCATTCTGTAAAAATCCATACAGTTCTTATTTTCTTTAGACAAAGTGTGATGACTAAGTAAGATATTTTTAATAATAGGTCTAGGTAATATTTTTTCTGCTGTTAAAATCTCAAACAATTTTATGTTAAAAGAAACATCAAAATGTAAGTGAACTGAGTTAGGACAAGTTAGAAAAATGAATCAGTTTAGTTCTTTTCCAGCATCCATGAAAACCTTGTGTAGACAACATAACATACTTGATGGTTTAAAATTAACCATGGGTAAACATTATGCTTTAGTAATCATGATTCTGTAAGATTCTGTTCTCAGAGTTAAGTTTTTCCAGCCCCAAGTTGATTGTAAGAGAAGAGAGAGAGTGTGTCACTTAAGCTATAGTTTAACATTACCAGAGTAACATACATAAAAATTGGGTTTAGCTTTTCAGACATACTATTTTTATATTTATCAGATCGTTTTTAAACATTTTTTAATGTTAATCATCAGTGACATTCATTTAGTTGTTTGATATGTGTGTGTGTGTGTATATAAAGTAATCTTTATCTCTGAATAGTAGCTGCAGTGATAACTGCTTGTTACTGCTCAATTTTATCACATCTTCAAAATGTTGACACTTTTCATGGTATTTAATGAAATGAGCATATTTTTAAATGTAACCTTTACAATGACATGCCAAATTATTTTTTACAATGTTTCAACGAAACAAGACAAAGAATGAAGGTGCCTCAAAACATAGTTTTAAAATCTTGATAACAAAAACAATCTCAAGAAATTATTAGTCAGTTTTCTTTATTCTGAATAAGAATAAGAATGAATAAGAATATTGAATATGAATAAGAATATTGGTCAAGAATGCATTCATTTTATTTTAAAATAGAATTGAAGTAGATATTTATCTCTAGATGCTTATTGAATTATAACATTCTAGTTTGTGCTAAAGTAAGAGATAAAAATAAAATTCTAAGTAAAACTTTGGTATTAGAATATGGTCAGTAAGTAATTGTTATGTGCATTTTTTTTTAATAATTGAGGTAGATAAAATACTTTCTTGACTTAGTGTTGGATTAAATTTTTTCTTCTGGCTTAAACTGGGGTCTGAAAATTTGGTTACTTTATCATTTTATTTATTTTCAGATGAAAAACTGGTTTATTTTATTTCCCTGTTTTTCACAACATGTTCACATATTTCATGCATTTAGTCTGTTACTTAAATGTACATGTAACTATGATGTGGTATTCTTAGCTCATGTTAAGAAACTGATAAAAGCCAATTTTAAACTTTAGTGAGAAATGCAACAAAGTTACTGCAATTGTACAAGGTGAGCAAGAAAATTAACTTAAGTTTCTTAATACCAGTGAGTAATATAAGAATCCATATGAAAGTTGCATACAGTACTATAGGACCAGTAAAGTAAG
Source organism: Limulus polyphemus (assembly GCF_000517525.1). Classification (NCBI taxonomy): domain Eukaryota; kingdom Metazoa; phylum Arthropoda; class Merostomata; order Xiphosura; family Limulidae; genus Limulus; species Limulus polyphemus. The sequence goes on from NW_013671680.1 coordinate 15,215, forward strand.
ATTTGAAAAAGGAGTAAATCTTATTGCGATATAATACCACACATATGCCAGTCACCAGATCATACTTTGTCATCATAAGGCATTATATAACATGAAAAATTGATACAAAATTATACTTCTGTTCTCTCATATGAGACATTTAAACTATGTAAGTGTGAACCATTTACCTTCATAATTCATGCCAAATCTGATCATTAGGTACTCACAAAAACATCTAAAAATTAATCTTGCAACAAACCATTTAATTAACTTTTAGCTCACTTTGTATTTAGAAAATCAGTATTTAATATCCTTATCCTGGCTGTTTTTCTAAACCCAGTTGTTATTGTGACTAGTAGATTGTGTTGTAAAAACTGTATATATAATATTTCTGTGGTATCTAAACAGTAAATAATTTGTATACTGTGATTTTGTTCATCTAAAGAAAAAGCAACTTTACACAAAGAACCACCTTTTTCAGAGCCAATTGTAAGATTCTCTTAGGTAGGGTTGAACTGGGAATAAGAAACTGACTAGCATAAGACAAATGTCTTTGGTATGCTGTAAATCCATATAAACTGATTTGCAGCTACCAAAATAAGATTCAGTAGTTCTACAGTATGCAATGTTATATATAAAGGAATATTTTTCAACATTGTTAACACAGTTTCTTTTCTAACTTTCAATCATGGTAGGTTGTTTCTTCTGTGTGAGAATTTAAATATTCTTAGTCATACTTTCACATTAAAGAGTAATTTGAAGTTTACATTAATCAAGTTAATAGTCACAAGTGTTTTAACTAGCGGGTAGGTTGTTACTTAGTACAGATATACTATTCATAATTTAATCCATTGGAAATGTACAAAAATATTGACTTAGACTTGTAGATATAAAAAAAAAGTGAAGTTTTGGGGCAGGTGTTTCACCACTACCATCTATATTTTTATAACTTGGAAAAACTGAATTTCAAAATTTCCACTCATGTTTTTCTATATTCAGATCATGATTTAGATATTGTTATTTGATACTATAAAGAATGTATTAGTTTGTATAATAGCAGATTTTTTTGGCTTGGGTAAATTATTGAAATTTACCATTCTTCCACTTTGATGAATTAATGTTTTTTTTTTTAGAATTTTGTTGACATTTTAATATTCAGTCTGCTCACTGATATATTTACCATCTTAATAAAGACCTTGCACTTAAAGCTCTGCATAGTTTGTTTGATTATAAATAAATTATTAAAAATTGACATGCTTTTGTTCATTTCCAATCTGTTGTTCTACCTATATTACATAGTAAAATTACCACACGCTGATGCAACTGTCATTCCATTTCCCAATCTGCGGGTCGCGGGTTCGAATCCCCGTCACACCAAACATGCTCGCCCTTTCAGCCGTGGGGGTGTTATAATGTGACGGTCAATCCCACTATTCGTTGGTAAAAGAATAGCCCAAGAGTTGGCGGTGGGTGGTGATGGCTAGCTGCCTTCCCTCTAGTCTTACACTGCTAAATTAGGGACGGCTAGCGCAGATAGCCCTCGTGTAGCTTTGTGCGAAATTCAAAACAAACAAACAAACATTCCATTTCTCATCACTAGCAGATGTACCCATGTGATATATGGTGAGGGGTTTATGAAAGTTAACAAATTATTTATTGATTTTATAGAGAAGGGTAATTTGTTTCATAGTCTTGATTATTTGACTAATATTCTCTATTTTAGATTTTTTTTATCAAAAAGAAATATGTTACTTGACTTAATGTAAGTATGAGTAAAAAAATTAGCGAAAAAAATGCTTCAAACAATTGAAGTGATTTGAAAAGGAAAATGCAATTATAGAAATAATGTTTTACCAGTTGAGAATGTAAATAGTATTTCTGTTTGTATCCTAAATATGCCAGTAATGATTGAAATTACATAGACTATGTCTACCTTATGTAATGAAAGAGAAACCTGGAGAAATCTTATTACAATTCCTTGTGGCCACCCTCACTGACTGATCAGATCTAAATTTGGCAGATCTAAATGTAAAAGTTTAGAGGAGTTAGAGAACAAACTTTTCTTAAATTACAGTAGGAGTACTAAGCCTATAATTATTTTACTTTTACTGAAGGTAATTAAACCCTAACATGAACGTAAATAGTGATTTAATTTTGCCAAAAATCATTGAATGGTTATTACTATTACACTAATGGTCTATTTAGTAGGTGTCATAAGCTAACTTCTTTCTAGTAGTCACCTAACATTCTAGCATATCATAAATCATGATACTCAAATTGTAAAGCCTAACTCTTAAACAAGTATTAACTTGGTCTAAAATTAAACATTTCCTATTCTTAAATTGTTTGTTTGTAATTAAGTACAAATCTACACAATGAGCTATCTGTGTTCTGCCCACCACGGGTATCGAAACCTTGATTCTAGCGTTGTAAGTCCGCAGACATACCGCTATGCCACTGGGGGGGGGGGGGCTCTTAAATTGTGGCTGTTGTAACAGATATAGCTACTAATAGTAATATGGATAAATCTTGGGTATAAAACATGTACTATGCTAGTTATTAGAAAAGAGAATGAAAGCCCCCCCCCAACACTTTCAATTAAAAATCAAAAATGTATTTTACACCCGATCTAAGATGTGAATTTTCTTAAACAATAGAAAAGAGAGAAACGTGTTGCAATTCGTAGATAAATATGCATACAGTTAACTAGTCTTTGTAGAAACGAAACTCTTTTGAACTAATATGCGGATGGAAAAGCCCGGTGATTTGTTACAAGTGGATTAAAAAAGAGACAACCACCTGCAGTACTAAAATCTGAAAAAAAAGAAAATGCATTTGAAATGTAAAAAAGGATCGGTAGATCAGTGTTATAATGGTAACTATGACTTTGTGAAGAAGAAGAAATAAACCGTACTTAAATGAAAAATAACACACGTCTAACTTGGAAGTAAAATGTGCACGATAAACATACAAAACCGCTAAGACAATGAAGGACCTTCACAGCAAGTCTTGACTTTCTTAAGAAACATGAAAATATATGCTCCTCAAAGATCAGGAGCAATCCCTTTGAGAAACTACGGTCTCAAAGCACATTATCTCTGTAGGCTAGCTAACCGATAAGAACACTGGAATGTGAAAATATCTTGTTTGGTGTGGCCTCCGCAAGGTCAAGCAGGATACACTCAGTTATACCATGAAACAGCAGGTAAATTGCTTGATTGGTCAAACTACAATAAGTAACACCCCAGATTGAATTTTGCACACAATATACAGTCGTGTTCCAAAATTATGAATTTTGTAAATAAGAACCATGTACAGATGAGTAAAATGTGTAGCATTTTCATACTACACAAGTATTTTGCAATTATTTTAGTACAGGTTGTTGGTGCTTAATTTAGACATGCTAGACTAACAGGTTGTGTCCAGCCGAAAGATAAACTCAAAAATCTTCTTAGATGTTCATGGTTAAGACTACTGCGTGCTTGTTGTACCTCTTGAGAGGTGCTGGAAAAGAAAACCGTGCCACCATTTGTTGATGTATATCAGATTCCATGCTTAGACTATTTAGTGAAATATATCTGCCAAACAAAGCATCGACTTTGAATTAGATTTACAGGACATAAAAGGAACTGTAGACATAATATAATATTGAACTCGGCTCTAGCTGAATATTTTTAAATCACACTATAAACTGGAACTCATGAAATATTGTTTGTAACACCAAGACAAAACTCAGTCTTGACAACGGATCTTGTGATATTCCTCGCTTATATTCTAGTTTTTTCAAATCATCTTGTCTTATTTACTAAAGTACTGTAATTAGACGCATAGTGACGCTCTTCACCTTTCTTCTCCAATTAGTGGATAAACTCGTGCTTCGCGTACGATGTTTGTACTAAAATTATTTGACTGCTGAAACATCGGTTAGGATTTTTTTTTTATGATATAGACGGGCTTGAGTTGAATTCTCTACTTCCCCCATACAAAGCATATGCTGTACCATATGAACCAAATACCAAATATGTCTTTTTTTTTCACATATACAGCATGAGGAATATTATAGGGCATGTGTTTTAAATTGACAAATCCTTTAAATAATGCTGTTATTGTTATTATATAGTTGGGCATGAAAGAAACAAAGCAAAGTATAGAGTTCTTGTATTTAGAATTTAAGTAAAGAAGTGTAAAAACATAGAATAACTATAAAAGAAACATATCTCTGTACACAACATTTTTTGTACAAATACTTTGCGGATAATCGCCATCTTTGACTAAAATCTTAATATTTTTTTTCATAATTGAGCTCCTGATAATGTGACATTATAAAATACTGAAGTTTTAAGATTATAGTGTTAGATATCTGTTCGTTTGTTAATTTCCGGTATAAATTCTTTCGGAGGAACTTCAGTGATACAAGTCCTTTCTTAATTAAAACTAGTTTATTCTTTCTCGATACAACTTTGTAATATACAGAATTTCTACAGTCACTTTAAACTTAACAACCTTTATAACACACGCTATAAATCACAGTGGTTCACACACTTTACTTACGGTGCCTACTGTTCGCTTGACTCAATTATCTATATCTTCAATCTATCTGCATATCTCTCTATCGCTGGCTTTATTTGCTGGGCTTGTATACTAAAATAAGAGGGCGCCTGGCAAACACTCGGACATTCGCGAGGTTCCTCGATAAGTCGTGATCCTTCTAGAAACTCCAGCGCGCATGCTCCCTGTGTTGCGTGACTTCCGCTGTCGTAACAATGGTATCAAGAAGTGTAAAAGTCAACTGCCTTCGTTTGTCGCTGTTTCACATGTATTTTGTTCTTCCATAACTGTATGAACTCTTTTTTTTTTTCCTTTCACTCTCCCCTGAAGTATTTAGTAGCTTTGCAGCTCTCCCGCAAAAATTACCTTGCAGTCCCCGGGGAGAGGGTGAGTCAAAATTAAGAGACGATGGACCCGCCTTTAAAGTTATGCAATTACAGTCAAGAGAATACTACAACTTTTAATACAGTATGCGTATTTTTACGAAATCTTTCAGATTATCAATAAACATTACAAGGCTTTGGTATACAAAATACCATTTTTTTTTGTTTCAAGTTTTAAGATATTTTAAGTAATGATTTGCTCGTGCATTTTTTTGCTTTTTGAATGTTGACTGTCCAACATGCAGAGTAATTTTGACTGCGCGAATCTCTTTAATGATCTGCTGCCGGTATTACCGACAAGCGGTGGTAGCGATATTTTTCAATATTTTGCTACAGGGTAGGCATGCAGAGATTTTAAGTAAAGCCTGCTGACAAACTTTGCGAGTTTTTATCAGTATTGAGAATTAAATGTAATAACTTGTGTGAAATTGTGAAGTGAATAAAAACTTGAAAATTTATATACGTATGCTGAATGAATAAATAAAAAAAAATATTTTTCTCACTTTCCAGGTGGGAGGGGGGTAAATTGCCAACCCTTGCCATCCCCTGCAGAAATACATGCGTAGAATGGTGTATAAATATAGAATCACGTTCTACTGGTGTTCGTTCACAAAATATCTAAACAAACCCCAACACTTGCAACTTCTACCAGACTGCTCAAAACTAATGCTACTTAGATAACTTGGTAATGTCAAACGTAACCAGAAAAGCTGGTGCTGTCTAATTCAAACGTAAAGGAAGTTTTAACCTTGAGGCAACCCCTGAACAACCATTGAAGGACACTGCTTTCTACATTCATGAAAAAAAGTGCAGCTTTCTGCTATACCTTCTACGAACAGACAGGTTATTATCTCAAGCAAGTGACAAAGAAAAAAGATAGCTAGAACAAAAACAACTTACTGATTTTCTTGACTACCTTTTATGTGAAAACCTTCACATACATCTGAATAACTCAGAAATGTAAAATAATCCTACTTTAAACTACGAGGGCATAAAATGCATAATATACTTATATATATATATATATCACATAAACAGGGAGGAGTGATCTGCTTTATACTTGATAACATTACATTGTAGCATTTTGCATTAGAAACTACACTTGAGGGTTATTTTCAAGTTGTGTGGTGTTCAGAGCGTAATTATATGTAGTTACTGGATTGTAACAATGTGGTGAGACTCTAAAATCATTTTAATATAATATACTGTTACGTCTCCATTCGTTCGTTAATTTTCCGTAAATTCGTTCCGACGAAACTTTAGCAACACACGTCCTTTCTTAAATAAAACTGGTTTATTTTTTCCGAATACAACTTTACGATACACTTAATTTCAATAGTCGCTCTATAACAAACGCTATAACTCACGTCTCAGTTCAATTACACACTCTCTGACTGCAGTTCAATTACTCATTGTTCCGTCAAGTTGTGACCAGTTGTGTACCAGTCTACCCCCAATCTAGTAGTTTCCCGATAATTCACGAAGGTTCGAGAAGGACGTGGCATGATACTAGTCACGTGACCTCGCTGACGCAACACTGCTCCCTCCTTAGTATTGTTCGTCCCGAACAATAGCCACTTACATTAAACCAATAACAATTAACAATAACTTAATTCAATGTACAGAATTACAAACACAAAATTACATTTCAACAAAGTCTCTTAATTTTACGGGACGTATCTTCTTCCGTACCGGTCTCCATCTCGTTGGCTTCTGCTTCATCAGGAAATGTTCTATCGTCGATAACAGTCACATCAGTGGTAGTAACGTCATCAAGAGCTTCACCGTTTCCCTTCTCAAAACTGAGTAGAGTTTCTTCTTCGACGGTGGCTTCTTCAGGTGGCACGTCTTCAGCAGCGTCATTTGTTCTGTTGTTCACTTCGTCCCAACTGAAATGTCCTGGACCGTGATAACGCCAAAGCCTGTTGGCATGCACCACTTTTGGCTTACCTCGCCGACCACATTTTATCCGGAAAGTCACGTCTGAGAGACGATCCACTATATCATATGGGCCTTTCCATGGAGATTACAACTTAGGAGAGTTCCCTTTGGTCTTCCTGGGATTATACAACCACACCTTGTCTCCTGGTACAAAACTAACTTCAGTAGATCTCCTATCATAAGATAACTTCATCGAATCAGCAGACGTTTTCAAATTTGAACGCACTTGATGGTGAATATTATCCATCCTTTCCGATAACACTTTCACGAATTCTGACACATTTTCAGGCAACTCTTCATGAGGTGGGCGTCCTGTAAACAGATTCACTGGCAACCGAAGTTCCCGACCAAACATCAACTTTGCTGGAGTGTATCCAGTGGCTTCATGCTCTGCTGTCCTACAGGCCATCAACAGTG
>NW_013671680.1:23436-29356 GCF_000517525.1 Limulus polyphemus
GACCAATGCATATTAGGATTGGACTATTTACTACCGAGGAAGTGTGTAGTTAACTTCGATAAAATGACGTTTGGAAACAACAAAGGCCAGATTCCAGTAAGTGTTGCTGCATCCGTTGAACTGCATGTCACAGCACTTAATTTGGGGTAGGATAAAAGAACATCCCCAAGGAAGCCCAATGCTTGTGGAAGTAGTGGAAGACCCATCCAGGCCAGCAGATTTGAAGATTGGGAGATCCTGTAAAATTAAGAGACTTTGTTGAATTTTAATTTTGTGTTTGTAAATTCTGTACATTTAATTAAGTTATTGTCTATTGTTTATTGGTTTAATGTAAGTGGCTATTGTTTGGGACGAACAATACTAAGGAAGGGGCAGTGTTACGACAGCGGAAGTCACGTGACACATCATGAACTTCTAGAACGTTCACGTTCCTTCCTGAAGTCTCGGGAGTTTACTAGATTTCGGTATTCTTGTACATATAAGACGGCCAAGACGTGACGGCAACAATGAGTAATTGAACTGCGGACAGAGATAGAGACGTATTGTTGAGTCGAGCACGTGAGATGTTCGTTGTGAATTATAGCGTTTGTTATAGCGCGACTGTGGAAATTAAGTGTATTGCAAAGTTGTATTCAGAAAGAATAAACCAGTTTTATTTAAGAAAGGACTTGTGTCGCTAAAGTTTCATCAGAAAGAAATTATACGGAAAACAAACTAACGAACGGAGGAGTAATAACATATTCTGCATATTCACTAACTCAGTGCACAGAGAAATGTCATTGAATAAAGTATTTTTCACACGTGATCACTACCGTTAGTCCGCGGAATAACCATCGATCCACGTTATACCCATACAGTGATAATTCTGCTTTTTTCGTAACGTATAATGTGCGCTTACGATCAATGCATTGCGGCAGTGTTACGTAATAATATCGCAATCAAGTTTTTACGGAACTAAATAAACTGAGATTGTAGTGGTAGTAGCATTATTTAATTTCTTGGAAGTCAGAGGAATGGGTAAGGCTATATTCGAGAGAAAAAGTAAGTTTTATTTCTAATTACTTTAACCATGCTTGCTCTAATACTAGTAATACTAATAGTCTACACTCCGGTTATAAAATAATATCAATACCACATAACACTTAAGACTAACCCACTAAGTTAAACACTGCAGTAGCAACTTTTAAATTAAAATAACCAAAGCTTTTATATTAAAAATAATATCGGAAAGTTACCTTAGTTGGATCACATTTTCGTTAGTATTGTTAATACACGTTGTGTCTTCGATAGAAATTTGTTATCATTGTATTAATGCATTTTGGATTGTGGAATATCGGTGTGAGAAATAGTTATAAACATAGGCTAAGATATAATATTAAAAGCAAAAATCAGTGCTTTTTTGTGAAAGTTGGATAGTATTAGTACAACTGCTGGAATTAATTTGGATTGTTTTTTTATATTTTTGTTGTTATTCACTTATTGACATTTCCATAAGTTTTTATGTATTTTGTGTCCACATTCATTGTTAGTGTTATAACTTATTATTTATATATAATACAGTTGACATTCAAACGTTAGTTTTAGGAACAGTTACCTAATGATTAAAATCTCACACTTGTTAATCCCATTATTCATTGGTAAAAGAGTAGCCCAAGAGTTGGCAGTGGGTGGTGTTGACTAACTGCCTTCCCTCTAGTCTATTACTACTAAATTAGGGAAGGCTAGTGCAAATAACACTGATGTAGCTTTGAGTAAAATTCAAAACAAACCAATTTGAAATTATTTTTTCTGTTTAGATCTTTGAATGGAAAGTGAACTGAGGGTGTCATCATGAATTCTACACCTTCTAAAGCTGAACCAATTTCCTTTCGTAAATTGGGAATGCCAGCATGGATGACTCAAAGACTCGATAAACTACATGTTTCTACTGATCTTGAGAAGTATGGTTCTTCACCACCAACTAGTGACACTGACTTCTTTTGGGATGTAGAAAAGAAGAAAGAGAGTTTTATTGTGACACCATCTTTAACAGGTACAAATAATGCATATTTTTTTCCTTTATTCTTAAGTTAGAAAATTATAACTTTTTGTGTGTGTGTGTGTGTGATTAATAATATTTTATGTTACTAGTTTCATGTGTAATATATTTCTCTATATTAAATTACTGAGACATGTATTATCTTAAAAAGTTAACCATATTGTGCAAATACAGAGTTTAAGAAGTGTGAATAATAATAATAATAAATGAGAAAGCAGCTTTTGTTATAGAATACTTTGTTTATTTGACAGTTTCTTGTACATTCATACTTAGTGGAGAACTCAAAATTTAGATAACTATACATTATTTTAGGTCATCTGTGATCTAAAATCTTGTTTTTATTTTATTTTTTAAACCGAATATTAAGAAAAGACTGTCTTTTTAGCATTTTAGTATTTTCATTTAAAACAGTGATGCCTATGAACTAACTCATGATGAGATTACCAAATTTTTTAGATGAATCTTTAAGTGTAATAATTATTTCATTAGTAAGAAAGTATCATTTAACCATAACTTGCATACAGTTGTAGCAGGTTAGTGTCAGTTATCCTTTTCACAAGGTTATATTTTTTTAATAGCTATTACTTTTTAGTTAAATAGAATCCAAAGAAAGAAGAAAGTGATTTTTAGAGCATTTTCTTCAATTTAAAAGACAACATTAATGTTTTAAATATAAAGGCCACACTTTTCCCTTTTTTTATAAAATAAGTTTAAGAAAGGAGAAATATATTCTATGTTAGTATTGTATTCTTTTGTGCAAAACTTTTTCTTTACACCAAGAGTAAGTATAGTGGTTTTTCATGTTCATCCACATTTGACTGATTGGAAGATACAAACATTTTAACCATGTGTAAAATTGATAATGTCAGAAAAAGCTGCATACAAATTCATCACATTCTACTTACGATATGAAATGTTGCATTTCATAAAATAGTATAGCAACGTAACCTGACATTAAAATCAATAAATCATAAATGCTATTCCTTTTTGTTCAGTACAAAACAAAAACTAATATATTAATTTATGATATTTTGATTTTTCAAACATAGCATTTATGTTTAATTTAAACAATTATTTGATCATTAGTCAATCAACAGAAAAATCCTTGATTATAAAAGTTTGTGTTTAACAATAAAAGTACATATTGCATGCAAAACTTATCAGTAGTATGCAACTAATGCTCTGGTCTCGCATATCAATTTGTTTATGGAATTCAACTTTTCAGTATGTCTTTGAGCCAATTTAAAGGATTAAACAAAATGGCAGAAAGAGTGATGAAAGATTAAAAACATTTTAAATGATGAAAATGTACACTAGAAGCAGTTGTTATCTATAACCTTCTGAAAGAAGTGGCAAACACTAGAGCAGATGCCTAAAGTCATGTTAGATCAGGTCGTGTATCATCAACACAGCAAAGTATAGCCAATTTCATAATATGTCTGAGCTGAGAGACAATGACAAACACAGTTACTTTAGATGTCTAAGAATTAATGTGGACCAGTTTTCAACATTTAGTGGGACATGCTGTCCCATATCATTCAGGAACAAGATCAAGGGTTAGGAAGGCTTTGCCTACAGCAGAGAAACTGGCAATAACTGTAAGACTCATAGTCACAATTGAGTATATCTATTTGTTAAAAACATAAAATTACAAAAGGAAGCGATTTGAATTCTCACTTTTCAGAGCAAGGCTATACATCAGACGATTGGTATCTATTCATTGGTTGAAACCAGAGGCGACTCATTAGTGAAGTCATTCAGAATAGGACAGAGCTCTGTTTTGTTTGATTTGAAGACTGATTTTATAATCGAATCATTTACAGAGTCATTTTCCTGGTGTTATTCAACAATCTGTATAAATGATTGAAAGCTTTGTCAAATTTTGCAAAAAATCAATACAAGACATAGGCTTAAGGGAAACAAGAATGTTGTTTAATGGAAGTTTTTTTTGTTTTTTTTAATAAGATTACTAATAAGTAAGAGAGACATTGTAATTAATGCTGAGTTTTGTAATTAATGTATAAATTAGAATTCATCAATTTTCCATGTTACAGAATCCAGGGGACATTCTACAGATCTGCTTGCCAAAGATAACCTCCAGCTATCTTCATCTAAAGTACAGCATATGGTCAATATTTCTAAAGAACCTCCCAAGCTGGTTCCATCAATGTCAGCTCCAGTCTTGAAGGTACCCACTGTGGAAGAGAAACTAAATCACTCCCAGTCTAGCACTTCAGCAGAATCCACCCCCAATGTAACACCATGCAGCTCACCCTTGATATTTCGTAAAGTAAAAGAGAGTGGATTACAAGCCAATCCTGAATTGTCCTCTGACCAAAACTGGAATCCAAAATGGTTGTCATGCACTTTCAATAGCCATGGTAAAAATACAGCTTCTTACAGTTCCAATTTGTCACCAGTTAAAGAGGCACTAGATGGATCTATTCTCCCAAAGAAAGACACTTCACAAGTGGAGAATCCAGTATGTGACATGCACATACACAAAATCCCTGCTTCGTCTCTGAAAAAGAAGAAAATTTCATTTTCTAATTCTGATATTAATATAGTAAGCCCTAGTTCCTGGTAAACCACATCCGGCCTCTGGAAAGTAGTTTGTTACATTCATTAAAGCCATTTTTATGAAATTGACAAGTATATTAGAGTTCTTCAGGTAAATGAAACATGCAAAAGTAAATCCAGGTACTGACAACAATATTAAAAATTTTGTTTCATGTTAAAGAAAAAAAATATGCTTTTATTTTTAGAGATGAATACTGTTCTTGTTGTAGTCTTAGAAAAAGTCAGTACTTGTAATGTTTTTCAAAGAACAAGTATATATTCTATTTATATATTAATTTCTTTGTATAATGTTTTCCATATGTTGAAATGGAAAACTGGATTTTGTGACAATTTGAGAGAAAAAATTAAAATTATTTTAACTTTTTTTTTTCATTACAGAAGTTAAAATTAGCTGCATTTTTTGTGTTATTTAAGATATGTTTTCTTATTTCTTAATGTATGATGAAATGTTAACTTATAAATGTAGGACCATAGTCTATCTTATTGTTTCAAAGTTCCAAATTTTACAGATCAGTCTGTCTGTTTACATTTGTTCACGTTTCCTAAAATTTTTTTGTAATAGTCTAAGAAATACATATCTCTCTGAAAACCTTATAATTTTAGTTGAATTTAATGTCAGCTATGTGATGATATTTAATAGTCCCTTTACTGTTAGTCTCTAGTTTATACAAAAATAGGCATGTTGCTGAGAATTACACATGCAGAAAATATTAATACATGTTGCTAAGAGTTGTACATGTAGAGAACATTAGGATATCTTGTGATAGAATGTCTATGTATGTTATGTAGCTTGTTATTGTAATCTAAAATCTAGTGTACTTGTATATGTTTGAAAACTGATCAGTTAATTAAGTTATTAAAATTAAATATTCTTCACAATCAACCAGGGTCCATAATAATAAATTTGTTTTTTGTGAAAAGACTACTTGTTATAAATATAGAAAAATTTGCTGAATTAAATATTTTATTGCCTTTGAAAGTCAGCAGTGGGAGACCTGAAACTAAAAGTATGCATTTATTTATTTTTAAACATTTAAATGCCAAAATTATAATTCATTTGAAAAGGGTAGTTGCCTCAAAATTTCAAGGTGCAATTGAGTGAAAAGATTAGATTTTTTTTACAAAATTCAGGAACCTGTAACAATTCTACTATTTGACTTTAGCATGAAAATGCTGAAAACAAATTGAGTTAATAGGATGAAAATATTAAAATCGTCTTATTGACAGTACACAGTATCGTTATATCTTGTGTCTTCTTATTGACAGTACACAGTATCGTAAGTCTTGTGTCTTCATATTGAC
>NW_013671680.1:30356-31040 GCF_000517525.1 Limulus polyphemus
AAAATAGTGTCTGCTACAAAAAGTTTAAAAAGTAAAGTTAATTTTTTTAAAAACTTTTTTAAAAATTTAGTCATGAGTTTAGTTTTTTTTTTTTTTTTTTTTGCTCTACACTGGCTGTGGTATTTTTTATCTGAAGAATTATGTACATGTGGTGTAGGAGTGATTAAGACATGGACTTTTTCCCCTATAATAAAATCTATGTCAAGAGGTAAAAACCTTGCTTTGTTTAATGGCCTGTAACTTATAAGTAGGTTTTTTGTTACACAGATTTTTTTCAGAGTAAGTGGGTAGAATCTTTACATAAAATACCAAACATAATTAAGTTGATATATATACAGAGTGAACTATAAAATATAATAAACTACTATGTGCTCTATAAACTAAACCCTCTATTTAAATAAAAAAACTCCTATTTAAAATAAGATCCTTATTTCTACTTACACTAAAATATATACAGGAAACAACCCTTTATGAGTTACACAAAAAAGAAATATGCATTATATAGTATAAACAAAAAATTAAGTACAAATCAAGTTGGAGAAGCTGGAACTACTTAGTAGAGGATTCCTGACAGCAAGTCCTCCAATGCAGCCTCAGGTTTGTGGTGAACTACTGTGGTCTGGTAGGTAATCTCTCTCTCTAGCTCTTGCAAGAACTTTGGGAGTTCTCATAAGATCCTAATCG
>NW_013671680.1:31050-34082 GCF_000517525.1 Limulus polyphemus
AAATATAATTCATTGAAAAGGTAGTGCCTCAAAATTTCAAGGTGCAATTGAGTGAAAAGATTAGATTTTTTTTACTAAAATTACAGGAACCTGTAACAATTCTACTATTTGAGTTTAGCATGAAAATGCTGAAAACAAATTGAGTTAATAGGATGAAAATATTAAAATGTACTCGAGAAAAAAAAAAATAGCATGTCTTTCTCCCTAGTTCCAAGAGGTGTCAAAAAGAGGCAAAGATCTATAACACAGATTGAATAATCTTACAAACAGAAGATTAAGCTTTTATCTTTTTAGCTTGATACTAAAAGGTTTGAGATAAGCGAATAATAAATTTTTTATCACATTGACATATCTGTAAGTGTACATAAGATAATAAACTTTGTGCTCACAAAGTAATAGCACGTTCAATATTTACAAGTTTTTATTATAAGGTGTTAAGTTAATATTACTTCACCACAATACCTGTACAGTTAAAATTTATCTTCTTTCACTCCTTCTGTAAATGTTTTTTATTGTACCACTGAATAGAATTTTAAATTACATGTTTATAATTATTAGTATAACTGTATGAAAAAATTGTTGAATGCAGAACATTCTTACCTGAAAATATATGGTTTTGACTTATCTATAGTTTGTAGTAATTAGGAGCATTTGGTTTATGACAAAGTACTTAGATTACTAGTTATCAAAAAGTACTAATGCAATGTAGAAATACTAGATACTTTCACTGGATGATTAAGATTTTCTTGCTAGTATTTTACACAAGGATTAGTAGAGAATGTTTTGGTAGTTGTGTGTGTGTGTGTGTTATCTAGTTTGCATTAGTTGTAGCATTAAATGATTTTTTTCTCTTTACGTTTTGAAGTGCTGCATTATAGGTATAATTATTAACATTAAACTTTGTAACCAAGTCTTTCTAACTAGTCTACACTATATGTACAGTACTGTGCATGTAGTGAAAATTTGTGAAATAAATTTATAACAGAATATTGTGATGTTCAGAACTATTTTTATTGTTGAACAAATTTGTTTTTAATTTTTAAAGTATTTAAAAAAATTCTCATGTTTCCAAGTTCATTGTAAGTCATCTAATTTCTTAAGTATTGATCAAACACATTATGTAACAGTGTAATCTGAAAAAAGTAATGATGCAGATTAAACAGATCACTAAATTATAAGTTAAATATTTACCAGTTGCAAGTTCTATCTTGGTTTAATCTACAGTCTAATGATAGCAATCAAACCCTGATTGAAAATGTGACTGTAGCTGTGAAAAGATTCTAGAAAGTATTCATTTAATTCATTGAGTAAATAGTTGGATCATAATTCATTTGTAATAACAAAACTTAAAGGTGGGTATCTAAATAATAAATGTACCTAACAACAAGATAAGTTGTTTGTAAAGAAATGTGTAGAAAAATAAAGCTACAAGCCAAAGCTTGTTTTATACTAAAAAACAAAAACAACTGGCTAAAGAATATGTTCTTAAAACAAGTTTTATATGTATAAAGATTTTGTGTGTATTGTGAATTCATGGGGTCTTTAAAGCATATGGCAAAAAAAAGAAAAATTGCATTTGGATCAAAAATTAAATTTTGTGAAATTGTAAAAAGATGGAAAATATTCATGGTATAACCAGCCTGATCATTCATATACAGTTTAATTCTCTGTATGAAGTTTTCAATACTTAATTATACATTACCAAATATTTTAAGTGTCTTGACAAACTTGAATTTAATGTGGAGGTAGCATTTCTATATTACAATTAGATTTGTAGAGATTTTTTATGTGATTATTTGTCATAGTAGAGTGCCAGAAGAAGCATAATATTTTAAAGGACAGCATATCTTTATTTTAGTTTATATAAAAACTAAGTTTATAAGAAGAGTGTTACACATCTGGTCTAAATAGAGTAAGGAATAGAAGTGTTTCAGTTTTAAAGCCACAAATACATTTAATACTTTGTATGTTTGTTTATTCATTTATATTAGCATGAGGGTTGAAATTCAGGTAAACAGAAGTTTCTTCACCATGGATATAATTTGTAGTGAAATCTTAAAAACAGTTAAAATATTAGAATTTCTGTATTTAATAAATGTGAACCATTCATCAGGAATAGGTATAAGTTGATGTGTTCATTATTAGTGATGTTTTCACTGTTTGCTTGTTGCCATTTACACATATTGTATGGATATGTGAAAACCAACATAATAAAATATTAGACTGTTTAGACAACAAATTGTATGGTGTGATGACCAGCTGAGAACTATAGACTTGAGTGGGAATCCCCCCCTCTCATTTGAGGTCCTCCGGTTAGACAGTGGTAAGTCTTGGGATTTACAATGCTAAAATCAGGGGTTCAATTCCCCCCTGGTGGATGCAGCAGATAGCTCAATGTGGCTTTGCTATAAAAAAAACACACAATCTCATTTGAGAAGTCTGTAGAAATGTGCACCAATCTGAAACTACTAAAAAAATTCATATAATTCCATTGGTAAAATTTCATTCATTGAATCGTTTGGACCGACAAGAGCTGATATTTATCAAAATGTCAGTTCTCAGGTGGTCACTTTATTACCTTATATTTTGTAATGCAACTTGCAGTATTGAAAGATGAACATGTCACAAATTCTAAATCGAAAAGGAACCCAAATGACCTCCATAACTAACTGGTGGAGATATAGATGGATGTATAAATGAGAAATACACCTAACAGAAAGATAGTAGTTTGTAAAAAATGTAAAAAAATGAAACATCTATAAAGCATAGCTTTTACGTAAAAACTTGCCTAATAATAAATTCTTGAAAAAACAAAACAAATTTCACATGATTAAGATTGTCTTATTTTCTAATTTGTGTACATGTCTGCAAAAATGTGTCTGCTACAAAAAGTTTAAAGAAGTATTTTTTAAAACTTTAAATTGCATGATTTTGTTTTTTTTTTTTTTTTTGCTCTACACTGGCTGTGGTATTTTTTATCTGAAGAATTATGTACATGTGGTGTAGGAGTGATTAAGACATGGTACTTTTTT
>NW_013671680.1:34653-44580 GCF_000517525.1 Limulus polyphemus
CTACTGTGGTCTGGTAGGTAATCTCTCTCTCTAGCTCTTGCAAGAACTTTGAGGGGACAGTTTTAGCTTTTCTCCCAATGCTCTAGCTTTGGATTTACACTTGGGTCTTACCTCCAGAGTTGCTATATCTGATCTAGGTTTCCCTGGTTGTACAGCTAGCATGTTTGGCTTCAAGAATTCAGAAAGAACCCTAACTCCTTGGTTCCATCTGATGGATTGTGATGGTGGGTGCGATTTCTTTAGTTCTGGAAATTTAAGATCTAAACCATCAATAGCCTCAGCTAGAGCCTACATGTCTGATCATTGTCTAACAATGCATGTTCATCCATTGGTTCTACTGTGGTAAAAAACAAGGCTAGCCTCTACAGTGGTTGATAAAGTGGGAAACTGTCACATTGCTGAAGTTGATAAAAAGAAAATTCTAACCATAATAACCTTCCATTTTCTTGCAGGTTTTGATTGCAACTTCACTTGAGAATACTGCTCACAACTAGATAGTTAAAAATATAGATAGCCAGAAGGATTACATTTTAGATTTAAGCATTCTTTCTTAATTCTCCACTAGATGATCTACAAAGAGGATCTGCCTTTTCTTGGATCAACTGTTTGGTTTGGTGCAATCGATCCTGTGAGAAAGAACATGTCAGGACTAAATGCAACATAGATGGGAAAGGACTGTCTGCTCGTCCGTATGAATATGCATGCTGTTTTTCCTGGTCATCCGTAAAAATATAAATTTTGTACATTTATTACAAGGTTGTCCAGACTCTTTTTTTTTTTAAAAAAAAAGGATGACTCACTTAAATTATTTTTAACGACAACCCTCATAAATTTCTGGTGAACTCTGTTGTCATTTCAGATTTAGCTGGATAATATTTGTCGGAAATTTCACCTGCAAATATCACAGGTAAAATGCAAATAAATAAATAAATTGGTGGTTAAGTGCTATGTCTACATGCTTACACGTACTTATGATATTATGCGTGTATAACATGATCCCTACAATATGTGGACAACTCGATTGACAGAGGCATCCGCGGTTTTCATAATTGACTTAAATTTAGTTGCACTTTCTGAAGTCATCACTGCCATGATGATGGTCCACAGCTATCCTAGAATCCCACTGCATTATCTACACTATTGACTAGTTCTTATACAACAACAAAACAGAACCTTGGTCCAGTAGGAAAGTAATGGGGGAGGGGAAACTGCAGAGTTGAGTATCTCATAATAGTAACCAAAACAGGTTAGATACTACACGGCTGTTCACTTAGTAGAAATTCATTAAACCAGCATCTCGACTCCTTTCAAACGTAAGCTTAGCACAGAGAAGAGCAACGACAAAGCCACATCACTAAAATGTTATTACTATTACTGAAAATGTATATTGACTCATTGTGTAGCTTAGTAGGGTTGGTTTGAATTTCGCGCAAAGCTACACGAGGGCTATCTGCGCTAGCCGTTCCTAATTTAGCAGTGTAAGACTAGAAGGAAGGCAGCTAGTCATCACCACCCACCGCCAACTCTTGGGCTACTCTTTTACCAACGAATAGTGGGATTGACTGTCACATTATAACGCCGCCACGGCTGAAAGAGCGAGCATGTTTGGTGTGACGGGGATTCAAACCCGCAGACTGCGCGACCAGCGCCCTAGGCACCTGGCTATGCCGGACCGCTTAGTAGGGACCTATATGAGTAGGCTAGTCAGATATATGTGCTCATGGGTAGAAATGGGGTGTTGATGGCCTGCCACTCCCTAAAAGGCCTAAACTGTCTGAGGACCTTCAAAATGCTTATGCTACCTGATGTTCAATAAGTATAGCATCTAGAATCATGCACTAAGGGAATAATACTTTATATATTTTGAAATTGTGAACATCATTGATTTCATGTTATTTATTACGCGATAATAAATAAAGGTCTCGATTATTATGATGTGATGATGAGATTATTCAATTAATATTAGTATACAAAACATTTTGGCGTAATTTTAAAAATAAATATTTATTGATTGACACTATAATGTAAAATCAATAGAACTGTGCTCACAAGTAGGCCCTAACTGATTTTTATGAATTTGTTTTAACATTTATTCCTTAAATTTAAAAAAAAAAACATCTGCTTGAGATAGTTTGTCACTGGCACGTGGATCATTTTAAAATATTCTAATTAAGTTTTTCTCTCTCTTCTTTTTTTTATTCAATTCCAATGCAGCATCAGTCCACTGAAACTTTCACACAACTTTTCTTGTAGTACAAAGTGAAGTCTTGGAAACGTTGAAAGACGATTTTCACAGACTTACAAGATCGCATTATAGACTGTTATCTGAGTGGTGAGGATGATCATGTAATCCAAGTTACAAAAGCGATTTTGGTAATACTTGTTGACATCTTCTACACATCGATGAGTGAGTATTCACGGAGTGCTTTGTCAACCTAAACAAGACACGAAAACGCCACCAATTCACTAAAGCTATCCTATTCATTCATCAATAGATGTTTTTGACTTTGAGGTAAGGACTACTTGTATTTATTTTATGGGTAATATTATATTAACGACGAAATTCACGGAGAGGTTTACGGCCGTTTTACTGTGCTGTTGTACACGTATGTTTAACTTTCTAGCTTTCTTGTCCATTTTCGTCATCTTGGATTCCCTATGTCGGCACAACATCTTTCACTGGCAGAGACAGAAGTGCGCACTCTATTGTTAAGGATATAACTCTATGAGTAACTGTAACGGGCTGCATCCATGAACTACATATTTATGTTCATGGTTCAGTAACATGGTGCCATCTGTGACTAGTGAAACTCAACAGTATTATATATGCATCACAAAATAATCACCAACAGAATTGAATCGAATTTAACTTTTCATTTAAAATTGTCGGCACCAGAATTAATATTTACTTGCACACCAACTTCCGCTAAATACAGCTGTCCACAGTAAATGTGCTTTTACAATCCACGATAGCTGCCAATCATGGACCATAAGGACCGTATATCATCTTACATGAATCAATCCAATCACTTCAGTTGGTAACACAGAAAAGTGAATATAGGCAAATCCAACGAAACAAGACCTATTCTATTTATATTTACAGTGACCAAATTACTTTCTGTGCTGGTAAAGAACACAACTCTCTCACTGCACATGGAAAGGTTATACACATTCAAGTCTACTAGTGAGTATTTCAACCATCCCACAGTATGTTCTGGAGAACTTATACTATTCGACTACGGATGGGTGGTTTTCAAAAAAAAACAAAAAACGCCAGACTATTATTTTGCTTTCCAAACTGTTGAGTGATTTTTGATAGCAAAATAATAGTTTTACAGAGGAAATTTTAAACTCCAAGTGAGCATATCAGTGGAGCAAAATGTCAGTGTACATCTATTAGCATCAGCTGTCCGAAGCTGTGATAATTGAGCGGTATATACAAAATGCAATCCATACATTTTGTTGTACTAGGGTGTCCAGATTTACAAACCAAAAAGTGGACAGCCCAGCTCTTGCCCCTAATTTCAAAATGGTTATACAAATTTGAAACAATTTAACTTTTATTTAATGTATTTTAAATTTATTGAACTGACAATTTTATGTCTTTATGGTAAAATCGGGACATTTTGTACATCCTGAGAAAAGTTCTCGCGACACTGGGACAAATTACCAACAAACTGGACTATCCCGATAAAACCAAGACGTCTGGTCACCTTATGTTGGATGAAACCATGCAACAGCTTGAAAACCTAGACACACACTTTATTCTAGTGATTGATTTACAAACCAAAAGACTTTCCTAGTTTCTGTGATCAAATAGTATTTACAAAATGTAGTTTATACATTTCATTGTAAATATCACTCCATTGCAAAAACAAAACAAAGGTCACAACACTGTTTCAGTCATTGGTTTCTCGGCCAAATGACCATCCCTAGCTGCCGATAATTAAGTGAAAGTCACACAATGAAGTGCATACATTGTATGGTGAACATCAATTGATAACTTGGAAATCAATGACCGCCACTTCTATTCAGTCAGTGATTAGACAATCACTGACTGTCCTAACTGCTAGTCTGGCAGTAAATCATAGCTGCAATGATCATGAGATTAGCCCTTCGATCAAATACTAAAGTTTTCTGGCACATCTTCAGGTGCTTCCTCCTCTGAATCGTCAAAAAAGCTAGATAATGACTCTTAGTATGCTCCTCCTCATCAGCTGAGCCGAAATGCTTTGAAACAGCATCCTCATCTTCCTCTGACTCATCGATCCCAAACTCCAATTCCTGGTCAGACCAAGCCAAGAGAGGTTTATCATAACATCAGGCCACAGCTTGTCAACATGCTATATGTACTTATACGTACCACAAGAATGCTGGATTTTATATTTCAACGACCCAACTTGCCAGAGTATTAATTGCATTCCTGTCAAGCCAGAGTTTTGCTGTTTCCATGCTACTAGAATATGTCAAACCATACCCAGTTTCCATGTTGAAAGGCCCATTTCTTGATTATTTTATCGTAGCATTTTTTGCCATACTACAGGCCTTTCCTATTTGATGGCACATAAACTCATGCAAATTGATCAGTGCAGATATAAGCCACTCCATATATTCTTGTGGACACTGGGACATCTGCAGGGAGCATAATTTCATACCCAAACACGAGTATGTTTGAAAACAAAATCCAGTCAAACTCTGTTCTCTTGTTCAAAACTCACAGTCCTGTCATGAACATGTCAGTTCAAGAACTTCCACCAAAGCACATTGTCATGGTTGGAGGCCATTCTCGAGCTACAGTGGTCTTTACAAGGTCAGTCAAAATGCAATGTCTCACCATTATGTGACAGAAGAATTCTAACTGCGTGGACATGAGTGCACACTTCCCAGATTTTAGCTTTAATTCTGATGTACTTGCCTATTGCAGAACCACGGGTAAATTTGTGGCAGCAGACTTAAAAGTTTGGCCAAATACCAAGACACCATCCACAAAACCGAGCATTTCTCCCATTGCAGACCCTTAAGTATAGAATCCACCAACAATTTCGAAAGTTTATCGAGTGTTATACAGGTCGAATAGCATTACACAGAGCTCTAACAAACCATCTTGAGTGTTGAAAGTAATTTTGACCCTACTGTCGTCATCTATTTTGACTTGCCAGTATCCGGAGGCTAGGTATAAAGTGTTGAGTCATTGAGCCCCTTCCAACGTGTCCAGACATTCATCTACCTGTGGTAGTGAAAAAGCATCAGCACACATCATGGTGTTCACCCAGCAGAAGTCAATATAAAACTTTCACATGCCTCTTCCTGCAAATCACTATTGGATATGACCGCATACTTTCTGGAGGCTGTATGAACTCATTTTTTAACATATGCTGTAACTTTGCACTGAGTATAAACCTAATGCTCCAGAGACGACTGGAGGACAGTTGTTTAATTAGAAGTGCCTCACTTGTATTTATGTGGTAACACGTAATTGTAGTCCACTCAGTCTGCCATACAGTACCACAAATACATCAGCATACTTAACCAACAGATCACTGAGAATGTGCCACTGTGTTGAATTTATATTGCTGGCACAATTCTCACTTAGTGATCTCAGATGTGCTGACATGTTGAAAGATATATCCCGTATATGTTAGCAAAGAGAACTGCACATATTGTATGCGTTGAATATTATATTGGCATTTGTATATTTTCTGTGAAATTATATGGTCCAAAGTTCCAAAATGTTAATATAAAAGAGTGCTTGACTTTGATAGTGTTAGATATACACGACTGTTTTAATTTAAGTATAGCGTGAGTGTAAAGTTTAGTTATTTTTAGAAGCGATAGTTTATCGCAGGTTTGTTTACGTAACTGTGCTAATCGTACGTTGTGCAGTTCAACTATCGTAATTTGGCGATTGTTGTATTATTGCATCATGTTACTAGTACCTTCTACGTTTTTCTTGAGTATTACTACATCCTAATATTTCGTAGTTTGTGGAAAATTCTAGGCCTTAATTGGACTATTTATAAATATGCGTCCAAAATGTAGTTCAAGTAAGACAAAGCTAGATAGATAAATCTAGACTTTATGATTGTAAGTTTAGCCATAATAAAATATAGTGGAGATTTTTAATATGTTATTATCACAGACTGTATTGTAACAATAGAATAGATAATAATAAATTGCCTTGTCATTTGTGTTGTAAAGTAATTGAAAAAATCTGTGTGGACTTTTGATGAAAAGAAACAATTATTTAAAAGTCTGGATGCGACTGTGGTAACCAACAATTTAACGTAAGTGCAATTATCACCTATTGTATTGTAGAAATTTATCACCAACAAATCACAGACACCTAATGTAAAGAATCCTGCCCACACATACGCAAAAACCTGACCGATTTCCTCTTATGCATCCAAAACTATATTGTGATGAGGGGCGACCCACATCACAATTTATAGCCTTACATTTTAAGACCAGCATTGTCAAATACATTTACTAGAACAGTATAACTGTAGCTACAAAAAATCATACATGTGCCAGCAATTCAATAACTTGCATTGGGTGATAATGTCACTTCCCTAGAGCTGACACTGTAAGATCAAATAACATAATATTATTTATCGCTGAAACTAAACCACTTCATAAGTTTTATGTTTTCACATAATAAATTTTCAAGCGGGCAATAATTCTTCAGTTTCCTGTTCATGTATTATCTATCGCTGAAACTAAACCACTTCATAAGTTTTATGTTTTAACATAATAAATTTTCAAGCGGGCAATAATTCTTCAGTTTCCTGTTCATGTATATTTGGTTACTCAAGGAAATTGAGTATTATTGAACCTTAAAACAGTAAAGCTTTCCAGCAATCAAGTGGATTTCTTTATGATTGTTCTTCGTCCCCTCTCTTATTAGAATATAAGCTGTGAATTTTGTGTTTTTACATTATCTTCTACTAACAAAATGCATATCAAGTAAACGTGTGTTATCGTTTGTCTTCCATTTGTGCTTATGCCTAATAACATTAATCAGGCCTTTTTTATATCTTGTTCAGAGACATTTTGGGATACGCGAAAAATTAATTTGCTCTTGTTTCTTTGATGTGTCCAAAATGAGTAGCCTTAAACATTTATTCAGGTCTTAAGTATGTGGTATGTTCAGGTACACTGATTCCCTACAGGTAAGCGTAGTAACTGCTTTAACTAGAGGTTTGGCAGAATATTGTAATAAGGAGTTAAATCTAATCAGTTTATTTAACGAACAAAAACATAACTCCATCAACATGTGCGCACTACAAAAGACAGCACTTCTCTTTAAATGTTGGGTAATCTTAATGAAAAGAAGTTCCGAACAAGATTGAGAGAAATAATTACTAAATATTCCTTACAATAGTGTCAATTTTCCCATAATGCATTTGCCACTCACGTCACTTTGCCTTTCTGTATGTATAAATAGGGAAGACAAAACCTATAGGTATTTCTTAAATTCTATACGACTGTTGTTACTTGGAAGCTTATTAATATAGGTTCAAGTAATTTTCAACGACACTTGGTGGGAGAGTTGAAAAACTCCGAAAAGGGATGACCCTTGACAAATGTTTGACTAGTTCAATAATTAAGTCATCGCATTTAAAAGCCGGTTATATACACGTTACTTGTATTAAACGTATGGGAAAAGCGTAACGTGGAAGAAAAAAAAATGCTCATCTTTCTCAACTAAAAGAAAAATACACAAGTATCAGCTCATGTAAGCTCATTTCTTCCAGTTTGTTTGTTACAACCCAAGTACACCATACTAGTATAATACAATACACATTGATGTGTATTGAATCAGTTTGGACTGTTACTCTCAGACCCTGATAATCACCACCTGAGAAATGTATATGTTCGGTGAATTAAATATATTTACACCTATCCTGCTACGGACGAGCTGTTCGAGTTTGGCAGTCATTTCAGTTTTACCGCTTTAATGCTGCTAATGTGGGTTCTATTATGTAAGGAGGGCGGTAGCAAAATGCCTGAAAACGACTCAAAATAAAAGTGACGTTCAATGCCGCCCGTAGTACGGGTACGTTTGCAGCAGATGAACGATTAGCATAAAAATGGAGAGTTTGGAGATTGGTCAAGCTGTGTTTTGCATAAAATACAGAAATATTACTTCAGGTACGTACAGCATACGATAGCAAGTAAACTTTATTAAGTCTTCCGTGGCCATCTCTATCGACAGAAAACCGCGTAGACAATGGCTTTACAGAGCTGAGGAACCAGATTTTATATTATGCAATGTGTTCGGGCACTACTTTGTGTGTGTGTGTGTGTGAGAGAGATTTTAGATGGGGTTTTAAGTTTTGTTCCTCATATCCTGGAAACTAGAGCGAATTCGGCCACGATGGTGGGTAATTCAGATCCAGATATCACAACTAATTCAAATCTCTATTCAGAATTAAACAAATAATAATAATACCGTAAAGTGGGGAATCATTACACTAAAGACGTTTCCCGTACTCACAGACTGGGTGTTAAATTTTCTTTGTATGTTTTTAATCGAGAAATTATAAATAGGAAATTACACCCATCCGTGTGTATACACGAAAATAATTTTTGCTAAAAACTAGAAAACGCTCAAATAATCGGTTAACAAAATCCTGCCATGGACAAAAATAATAATAGTGATTAAATCATATATTGATATTAATATATAAATAATTTAAATATTAGTACCATATACTAATGTAACTGTGTACGTATTAGTACCTGTATACTAGAGAACCTTTTGAGGAGTGCAAAATCATGAAACCAGTATTGTATTGTGTCACCGTTACATTTATGCTATATATATTGTTACGTCTCCGTGTGTTAATTAATTTTCCGTAACTTCGTTCCGACGAAACTTAAGCGACACAAGTCTTTACTTAATAAAACTGGTTTATTCTTTCCGAATATAACTTTACCGATACACTCAACTTCAACAATCGCGCTATATCAACGAACGTCAATAATACTTCTGACCGCAGATCAATTACACACTATCTATCCACACATTACATTCCCCTCTTTTATATATACCGGTCTACCCTCTATCCAGTAATTACTAGAGCATTCGCCAAATTACAGGATAGTTCTAGAAACGTGGCGTCACGATGGTCACGTGACTCGCTGACGCAACAATATATATATATATAAAAGAGGAAGTTTGTTTATTTTGTTCGCTATAGGAAACCAAACGGTTGAACTTACGAATTTTAAAATAATTTCATAACCAGTTTTTTACAAGAAATTTAATGATGCTGTTTATTTTGTATTTGGTGTAGTATTTAAAGACGAAATTGACAATTAATGATTATTGCGCCATTTTTTTGTAATAAACATACAACAATATATATGCACAACAGAAATTAAATGAAAATGTACTATAACGGCGTGTAGAAAGAACAACAGTAAAATGGACCTACAATATTATTAACTATTTGCAAACAGTTACTATGGAGACGAGGTAATAAAATAAAAATCAGGTCGAGAACAACAACAAAATTTTATAAACGAAAAGCCCTCGCCGAGCATTGGCTATTATATTATTTCCCTGTCAATGGTCTTATCTTCATTAAAAGGCGTAAGATGACAAAAACAATATCTTGAAGAATCTATCTAACAGTTCTAACTATATCGAACTTAAAAATTTTAAAATAAATTCATAAGAACCAGTTTTTACAAGAAATTTAATGGTGCTATTTATTTTGTAGTTGGTGTAGTATTTAATGACGAAATTGACAATTAATGATTATTGCGCCATTTTTTTTTTTTTTTTTGTAATAACCATACAAACATATGCACGATTTGCACATAGAAAGCGTTATGACGGGAGACACTCAGATCATCTTGCTGTCAATTCAGTATTTCCAAAAACAGTTTGAACAATTGAAGCACAAATTCAAACTGTTT
>NW_013671680.1:45580-51772 GCF_000517525.1 Limulus polyphemus
CTTAAACTTAACAACCTTTATAACACACAGTATAAATCACAGTGATTCACACACTTTACTTACGTGCCTACTGTTCGCTTGACTCAATTATCTATCTATGTTTTCAATCTATCTGCTTATCTCGCTGGCTTTCTTTGACAGGTTTATATACTATAAAAGAGGGCGTCTAGCAAATACTTGGAGATTCGAGGGGTCCCCCGATAATTCTAGAAACTCCAGCGCGCATACTCCCAGCATCACGCGACTTACGCTGTTGTAACAATATATATATAATATAGTACAAAATATCTCAGTTATTTAGATGAAAACTTTATAAAATAACTCACTTAAATTCTGACTATTTTAATATATTTCACGAAAAATAAATTATTCAGGTTAGAGCATACGATTTATTTTTTTCAATTGCCACATCGCATAGTTTAGTTACCCGGATAGTTTGATTGGACTCTCCTTGTTGCGGTGAGAGTACTTATTTCAATATAGGGAATGAGCTCGCTGAATATAAAGCGCGGCACGACTTCGCGTGTCAGGAAATACCCCCAGACTTCAGTTGTATGGTATTGGTGCTGGAGTGGAAAACTTGAAGCATTATGGTTTGTTTGTAGAATTAAATAGAAAGTTGAATATATTGGGTAATAAGCATGGCTATTATTTGAGTCGTACTTGATGGACGTTTAAAATATAAAAACGAATGAAAATGGGTAAGAACGTTTTAATATTTTCATTAGAAACATGAATATTATCATTGTCAAATGAAAATAGCCCTGTAATTTAAAGTGTAAACTAAAGTGTAACTTAAGTTGGAACAGTATAAGACTATACAATAAAAATAACACATATTGTAAAATCTTAATTCTAAGTTTTTTTATATAATGTAACACACAATTTTATTAACATTAATATATGTTTATGGTGTTATTTCCGACATATTTTGTACTTTAACAGTTTTATTGTCAAACGTTTCACTATGCAGTAATAGTTTTGTCCACACAGTGTTTAAATCATTTTATAAAATTTATATTTTATTTTTGTAAGTGTAATGAAGTGGTTTCTGGTGTTTTAGTGAATGTGTTATTGGTAGGGTTTTTTATTGGTTTGTGATTAGAACTTGATAGTTTTCTTAAGCTATTTTTGATGAATGTTTATTTCATAGAAAACAGAATTTTAAAGGTGTTTATCAGGAAATAAATATATAACCAAAATCAAACAGGAAATGGATTTTGAGACGATTTTAAAAAGCTTTAATTTCAGATGAAAATACCTTCAGTGTTTAATCCATCATCATACAGAGTTTACTTCAAATACTATTAAAGATTTTCACTACACAGTAATTTTAGAAATAACCAGTACAAATTTCTTAGAACATTCAAAAAGATAGAAAGAAAACAAGTAACAAGAATTTAATAAAAAATAATGTCACTGATAGCTCCCCTATTCTAATAAACATTGAAAAACAAAGGCAAAACAAGTAATAAAAATTCCATAATAAAATAGATAATTCTACCAATAATGTACCAAAGAAAGCACAAAAAATAGTGTTAACTGAATTCTGTTGAAGCCTAAAAGAAATATGCAGTTTATTTTACTTGTTAGATAAAAACGTCCATTATTAAACTAATGATTCAAATTAAAATTTATGTTTTATTGAGTAAACAAAATATTAAATCTACTAAAATTTGAAACAAGCTGATGAAAGAGATTACTGCAAGCCAGATTAATCTTAAAAAAAAAACAAAAAAAACCAAAAACTTTGATATAACTAGGTTAAGTTCCTACTTTAATAAGTTGCATTAATAAAGTGAACTTGCAGGAATTGAAATCTGTCAAAGGATTGAAAAAAAAAAGACCAAAAAGAGCTGTTAATATTGACAATATATATTTTGTAAAAAAGTAATGTGTGTGATTATTAAATATCTATAAACTTGTATATATAGGCATTCACCATACACACACATTTATGTTAAATAATTTTTCTCATTGATCTTTATGCAACATTTTTACAATTTGGAGTCCTTTTTCAGTTGTTTTTTATGTTTTGGGGGTATTTTTTCAGCCAAATTGGGGTTTTTTAAGATGCTTAAAAACAAAATATAGTATAATTAATATCCAAAATTTTAACATTGCCTTGTAATATTAAAATATGAACAATTTAATGTTAGAATCCAGAACATTTATAGTTCTAGAAATAATACTCATAAATTCTGTAAAATTATATAATATATAAATAGTTAATAGTTTATATCAAAATAAAAAATTAACAGTGAGCAATAAACATTGGTAATAAGCTGGAAAAAGTCAACATGTTGAATTATTTCTAGGCATTTTAAAAATGACCAGATATTCTTGAAAAGTTGCCTAACATTTAATATTTGTTTGTTTTTTCTGACATAAGTTACTGTTTTTCTACATACTAACATTATTACTTGTAAAAGGATATGGCAGTCTAACACTCAGTAAAAAAAAACAACAACTGCCTTTGTGTTGAATAATTATCACTATATTCAGCCCACCTGATTCATGCATGACTAAATTTCAAATCTTTCTGCCATATCCTCTTCTACATTGATCTACTGTTTTGGTCATGCATCAAGTTCATCTTATGGAACCAGTATCTGACATCATCTCATCAGTTTATGATCTACTTCCATGTTGTATTGAAAGTAATCTTAACATATTTTATTTACCCTTGTAATATGTTTTGTGCATTCTGTTTTGCTGATTAAATGTGCTGAATATAGTGACAAACTAAATTTACTAAAATAGCAAAAGTTTCAACACGTGAAACCAGAGGACAAACATGACATTAACTCGTGCCATTGTACACCAGTTTTTTGAATTGTAAATTTGATTTGGATGCTACGTGATAATAAGCTATCACTATATGGTTTTTGTACTTTTATAAAGTATGACATTGCAACATTTGGATGCTAGTAAAAGACAGTAGGACTTACAATGAAACAGTTTATGTAATCCTTTTTGTAAAAAATTGGTAATGGAATAAAAAGATTACTTTCATATGCCATTACATAAAGGAATTTTGAGGAATTAAGTTAGCATTATTTATTCCTTCAGATCCAGGTGTCTATTAGTACATAATTACATGACACATTATCACATCATTAACAACCTTTACATTACACTAACAACTTATGTTAGTAATATCTTATAAATTTCCTACTTACATTTTGTGCATTCATCTTGTCTGAGCTTAAATTGTTTGATGTAACTCAACAGTCACGGTATTAGATGTACAATGTGTTTATTGTTGATTGATTTGTGAAGTAAAGTTATGTTCATTATTGTAAACATGTGACAACAACATATGTTGAGCTGCGGTGTGTAAGTTCTTAGCTGCCAGGTTAGGTAACAAGTTTTTTGCCATTAATAGTTTTTGGTCAGTACAGCTTCTACGGGTATTACCATGTAGAGTTTTATGTATAAATGCCCGAGTTTAATGAGTAGTACGAATTAGCGTATGCACATGAGTGCCCACTATAGTGATAGTCTTTGCCACTCAGCATGTGAATGTCACTTGGTCCAGTGTTTATGAATTGTCTTTTGTAGCTTGTCTTTATGTAAATAAACAATTCCTGAGAATTAACTGTCAAGGCTACAGTAGACTACCTAGTGGCCAACCAGGAAAAACCATTAGAACCCTAGGAGAGGATCATCACTGCAAAGTGTTTCTGAAAATAAGGAAATTTCAAAATTGTTTCTTCAATACCTGAAAGGTTTTTTTGACAAGCTGAAGACCACATAAAAGAACAGATTTTTTTTTTAAGTTTGCCTTGTCAAAGGTTCAACCAAAGTACATAATTTGAGACATAGGTATGGTAATAGCCAGTTAATACAAGAAATTCTCTAATATGTTTAATTCTTTTGGCTAAAGAGAAATCTTTAATGGCTTTTACTTTATCAGGATCACTTTTATGCCATCAGGGGTTATTATATGTTAAAGGAAGTGAAATTCAGATGTACAGAAATGACATTTATTCAATTTACCCTTTAGACCAGTTGAGACAAGCCTATCAAACACCATTTGAAAGTCCAACAAATGCTGTTCAAATGTAGAAGCTACAACTACATCATGTATATGTAATGCATATTTGTACAGTAAGCTTCCTAAAAACTTTGTTCATTAGTCATTGAAAAATTGCAGATGCATTACATAGTCTGAATGTCAAGACTTTAGACTGAATTTGAAATACACCACAATAAGTTGTAAATACTGTATAAGGCCTACTGTTAGTGTTAGTTACTCGCAAATAACCCCAAGATAAGTCTAGAGTGCTATTATATTTTGATCTGTTAATTAAAGAAACAAAGTACTTCGTCATTAATCATAACTCTAATTTTCTGTAATAAACACAGAGTCTAGTGTTGGAGTTTTTGTTAGAAACAATAACAATTGAAGGAGCCATGGCCTCACAAAAGGTTTATAGTTTAAAATTATCTTTCTTCTTAGGATGTCCATCCTTTGAAAAAATTGCGTTATGCCAAGAAACGTAAGAACACGCAACACTGTAGGTGTTTGGTTAATTCAAATTCATATAGTTAATATAGTATTTAACATATGCATATATTTCCACGCGTGGGAAAATAAACCAGGATGTTTTCTTACGTAATTTTCCCTTGTAAATGTTGTTCATATAAATTTTACAGTCGACGTTTGTAGACGGTGGCAGCAGTTAGTTAAATGCAAATATCGTGCTAAAGAACTTTTGTCATTCAAATGATATTTACCCCAAAAGCTGCAAGATATGCACACCTGACGTTAAAAGTGATGTGCCTTGACTGAGTGGTGGTATAGTTTTTATGGGAACATGTGCATTTTGCGTATGTATTACTAACTACACGTTTATCTCTTCAATCAAAACAAGTGTACTTGGCTGTAACAGACTGAGACCTATTATCAGACCTATATATTCTCATGGCCGAAGTCACGTGATGTTAATAATTAATACGGGGTAACGACGCTATTTTGCAAAATATTTACTGGGGCTATAAAATCACTTTGGTTTCTTGCCAGAAGATTCAGTTTAAGTTGTGAAATAAGCTTTATTTTGTTGTTTTTTAATGTAAAAGTGAAGTTCTCTGTGGCATATAGAATAAATGAAATAGTGCCCGTGCTTGATATTATTTTTATGAAATGTAGTTTATGAATTATGTAAACAGCGATTAGTTATTATGCAAGTAGAAAACATTTCAAAATGGTACAAAATATCACACAGTAGTAACAATAACGAGAATAGCTTTATTGTGGGTTTTCAGCACAACTTAAACTTTTATACTCTACCACTTTCCAAAAGTAATGTCACTTTATGTTTTAGTATTCATAACATATTTGTCAAAAATGCTACAACAAGAAGTATTTTATTGTTTTCCGAGAGGAAGCAGGAAGGGAATACGGTATAAAACTTAATCCATTAAAAATTATTGTCGCAGTAACAGAAAGAAAAAATGACGGTGGCAGGAATATATATCATGCGTTTTGAAACTTAATGCTACTTGATTGTTGTTACACAAAAACAGAGTTCTTCCTTATGTATGCATGTACAATAAATATACAGTCATTAATCGCCATGCAACCTAATCAGCTAGCCCACACCAGCAGCCTTTGTTACCAGGGTCAGTGCACTAGCTTGGTGTCGGTTATTAAGATACTTAAGAACTGGTGTGGCAGTTAGGATTCGCTTATGACAAGAGATTCTTGAATTTGGCTCACCAGAGTGTATGTGAAACATTTTCATGTCGCAAGGACGTAAAGAAGAATCTTAACTACTTATCAAATGATAACAATACTTTATTGAAGAAAACACGGAAGAGTGAAATGTAGGTATTTTGAAGTCGAAATGAACGAAAAATTGAATTAAATTTCCTGGAATTGTAACAATTCACCCCATCCACACACGTGTCTGTTTGTTTCAGTTTTTTTTTGCGTAAAGCTACACAAATTTTGAATTAATAGACTGGATGGAAGGTAGCTAGTCAACAGCCACTGATAACTCTTGGCTTTTCTAATTGTACAGTAGGATTTGACTGTCACTTTTATAACCCACGACTCCAAAGTGAAAAGCGAATTTTTTGCTGTAATGCACCGCGAAGAATGAACTCTCGGACTTACAGTCCGAACATGCATATACTGGGCCACGCCTGGCTCACCCCCACCCCCCCCGAAAGATGAATGATATT
>NW_013671680.1:52700-56386 GCF_000517525.1 Limulus polyphemus
TTTTAGGTATTGTAGGGATTCGAATCCGGCTCGCCAACTAGGAACAACTAAAAATAAACCAAACAAAATATATATCTCTGTATATAGCCAAAGTTGTAGAAACGTATAAACAATTCATGGTAAGAATCTATCACGTTGGTGTATGAAGCATAAGTGATTCAAAATTCCTAGAACATATTCGCTTAAATGTTATTTGAGGAGAAATATCTGATACGTTTCCAAATTCGTGGAACAATTCCTGAAAGTGATTGTGAGGGAAAACAATTCTGTACATGTAATCATTTGGATTTTTTTAAATCTGCTAAACACGCAGAAGAATTTGATAATTAATTTCAGTTTTAATGGGCCATGACCAGGTTTCATAGTTTTCAAAGCTCGAAAAAAACATTAAATGTAAAATATTCAATACGTGAACCGGAAATCGAAACTTACCGCTGTTCCACCAGAGGACGTGATGGCCATTAATTCCTGCTTTAGTGTAACAAAGATTCAAACATTGGCTAACTTCTGAAGTTCTTGATATTACTTTCATAGAATTTTAGAACTAAATGCAAAATGTGACTATCATTACAGTCTAACAGAAATAGTTGCTTAGGTTTTTTCCTTACAGAAGGCGCCCCAAAACAAATATACAAGTATATATATATTTATGTATTATTATATGCACTAATTAGAGTATTTTATAGAATTTTGGCCACAAAACCTTGTATATGCTTTAGGCGACCTAAAGATTGCCGATGACACACAACAGGAAAATTTTTACTCTGATGTGGTGAAAAGGACAGCCTTGACCCAAGCTATCGGTAACACTAATTATGACTTTGCTGTTGTAATACGATGCTGTCACAGGCTTCATTGGCTTAAAAATTACAGTAGTTTGTGTCTGAGACAATCTGTAAGAACTGCGGAAAATAACCAAAGCAGATAGAAATCAGTTGTGATACTTATGAGACTACACATGTCAGCGTTTTAAATATGAGTGGGCTGGGATTCTTCTACAGTAGGTGTCTGTGATTTGTTGGTGATAAATCCGAACAATAAACGGACAGCATACAATTCACTTTGTTTTAAAGTAATAAATATTCAAAACAAGTCAAATGTATGTACAAAAATTATTTACACAATAGGAAATCACATTTTTGTCTAAAACTAAATAATTCTCTTTTCCTGTCAAAAGTCCACACAGGCCGTTTCAATTACTTTATAATTCAATTGACAAAATGAATAATTTTTCTCTATTCTGTTTCTTACTGTACAATCTGCGATAGTTTCACTTACGTTTCTCCGTGTTTTCCGAACTTTAAATAATTGTCCACATAGACGGGTTCAATTACTTTAGAACTTCCTTTGACAAGACAAATTATTTTCTGTATCACTGTTAAACGTTACGGCTAAACTAGCAATCACAGAGGCAAACTTCACTTTCGCTAACTTAACTTTTTCTGACTTCTTTTGTTGGTTACCACAGTTGTGTACAGAGCTTTAAGTAATTGTCTCTTTCTTTCGTCAAAAGTTCACACAGGCTGGTTCAGTTACTTTAGAACCCAATTGACAAAACAAATTATCTTTCCTATCTCTGCTGTTCCAATACAGCTGTGAAACACCCAATAGAAATCACCCGTTAAGGCTAATCACTCACACGCCAGCTAACTTCACGTTTTCTTCCACTAACTAACTTTTTTATATCTTAACTTGCCTTGTTGCGCTCACTTGGTCGCCTATATATATATTCCAATTGAGGCCTCGAACCCTCTACAAACTAGGAGAGTATATAATGTAACAATACTCACATAGCTAGAAAAACTTTGAGAGGTTTCGAGAAAGATGACGTCAACAATACTATAACAATTGAATTACACACACAACGAACGATTCTTACCGAGTTACGTAATGAAATTTGTCATAGCTATTGATTTTAACATAATTTACGTTTAACACTCTTGTTATGAAACTAAATATTCATTAAATATTAATTCAGTAAATAAACTAAATAATAACTATTAAAATAAACAGTCTTGTATATCCAACAACACACATTCATAAATGTACGTCATAGTATACAGAAACGTTAGTAATCACTGTGAGATCCCTCAATACTTATATTTTTGGCAGGTTGATTGTGTTAGTAACAACTGGAAACAGTTTTATATTTTAAAAGAACTATATGCTGCTCTTAATACAAGTTTATGCTAAACTTCGTCATTTTGTTGTCAAATTCGTATATGGTTTTGTGAAACTTTTATTAAAAACATAAAAACTCATGAGCGACCACAGAAATATTTTCAGTGGGGGGGCATCCATATAGGGTATCAGTTTTTACAGTGTAAATCAACAAGCTAAAAGAATTGTATTATGTGTGCTTAAACGCAAATACAAATTTACAGTTGTAATAAAAATTACTAAACATATTTAGTTTAACTAACTACGATGCTAAGTTCACATAATGCGTACAATTTTTTTGTGAAATGTAAGGAGGGGCAAATGCCCTCCTTACCCCTTCCTGCGGGCGCCCATGTACAAGTTAGGTTTTTTCTAGTACCTTATACTAAATATTCTAACTATTTATTACTTTATGAGGTCGTACTGTGACCAAACTATATTTTACAAACACATCTGATTGTAACCATGGGCATTCGCAGAATTTATTCCAGCTAGAGGCAAGAAGGCCACAACCTGCGAACCCAGTAGCCATCGCAGAGTGCAAGCCATTGCCTTGAAATTTGAATGCGATGCTCTGGCTGATTATGGCTTATTTATGAACACCTAATTTCGTCATTTGTATTTATCTAATATTATTTTCTGATAAATTATTCAAATAAATTTTCCTCTGAATGCCCTCTTGCCACTATACAGACCTTATTGATAAACATATATACTCAGGAAATCTGATAGACATACGAGTAAATTCTGTTGCATCAGAAAAAGGAACAAACGTTGTTGTTTTTGTACTTTTGACCGGTTTTTAGTGCATAATGGAGAAAATATTTTCATTTACATACTTATAAGTACATGCATTTGTATACATAAATGTGAACTTGTCAGGCAGGCGGTAGCACTGCCTATGCAGGTATGGCTCGGATTGTTCATCGAAATGGTATTTTGAATATCTCCCCAATAAGTCATCAGAACTTTACAATACTATACAGTGTTTCCTTTTATAACAATTGAGTCACTAGTTCTTGGAATGTCTGTAAATATCTTAGCAAAAAGTTTGAATTTCTTGTTCTTCTTTCCTCTGCTTCGTTTTTATTACATGATAATTCAAAAACCAAAACAATGGTGTCAACCAATTTCACTGAGGCGACATAGTTTCAAACAGAATATCTGCATTTATAAGTATTATTAATAACCAATTGTAATTTTAAAATATCACAACTCTAGTGTAAACGATGCTATCATTACCCCTTGAAGTTAGCTTTTTTACAGAAATTTCTTGTTCCTTTAAAAAGCGTAAGTACAGGGTGACACAGGAATTACCAGCTGATAATAGACAAGTAAATAAGTGAGTACTATGTAAAGTATCATTGTTTGATACTGAACATCACTTTAAGTGGGTACTATGTAAAGTATCATTGCTTGATACTGAACATCACTTTAAGTGGTTACTATGTAAAGTATCATTGCTTGATACTGAACATCACTTTAAGTGGTTACTATGTAAAGTATCATTGCTTGATACTGAACAT
>NW_013671681.1:0-22697 GCF_000517525.1 Limulus polyphemus
CGTGTTTCCTAACATCATTAATATATATATATATAAGATATTCTAAAGGGAGCCCCCTCCCTGGCGATTCAGAGTTAAGTTTACGGACTAACAACTCTAAAACCGGGGGTTCGACATGTATTTTTAAAACGGTGTTCTTCCGATTTCAACGTGCTATTCGTTTTGCTGCCTTATTTCTGTGACTTGTGCACGCGCGTTGGACGTTGTGTGGTTGCTCCGTAGTGGATATCATCCATCTATTGATCACGAACAAGTTCACGTTCCGGCACCTACATCGGACATATAACGCCCGGACTCCAACCCGCCGGTTACTCTATCTTCACAGTTCCTTCGAATCTTCTGTAGTCCTGAAGAATTAAGGTAACTGAAATAGAGTTTCTTTAATCCCTCTCTATGTATACAGTTTATTCGTCATTAGACTTCTCCAGCCGCTCGGATCCCTGTTTCCGTTCCTAGGAAATAAAAGAAAAGTTATCTCTTTTCACACAATAAGAAAGGATTCAGTAGCAACGGTTCTTTACTAGTTAGTATCACGCTGTGGACAGGCCTAACCACACAGTAAAGCAGTGGGTGGAAGTGTAAAGCGTTTCAGGTATAACCGCTGCCTTTATGAACTATGACTCTAACGGCGTATGCTTTTCTGGTGTGTGAGGATCCAACAGTACCTGGCGTCGCAAGTGAAATGGTCCTGAGGTAAAGTCACTTCGCTATTCTGTTCTTTCTTGGGTGGAATCTTTGGTCTTGGTTGTGCCTGCCAATGCTAGATGCGTTGAAAGTACTTTTCGTGCTGACAGGAGCAAGCACATATTTAGGTAAGGCCTGGTGGTATCGTGAACTTTAAGGTATTATAAAGTACGTAATTGTACATTGTTTTGGAGAGTGAAACTATTATTTGAATCCACGGAGTTCACTTTATTAAACGATAATGGAATGTAAGACAGGTATTAGAGAGGAAGTTTAATTACGTTTTATGTTTCGTGTATTATCATATATGTTGTTAGTACTTTAACAATGAAATAGTCCTCTTCAGCATTTTATAAACAGTAAGTGCTTCGAAGAGAAAGGACTTCTGTTGATATATAACACAAGAGTATATAATGCGTAATTCATCGTCTTTTTAAATCCACCGATTAACACTGCATTCGGGGAAAATACACTACAATAATACGGCTGTTTTGCATTGTTCGTTTATTATTGTTGTTTAATGTCTGTCGGTCATTTTGCATTGTTCGTTTATTATTGTTGTTTAATGTCTATCCACCATTTTGCGTTGTTCGTTTATTATTGTTGTTTAATTTCTATCGGTCATTTTGTATTTTTCGTTTATTATTGTTGTCTAATGTCTTATCACCAATTTTACATTATTTGTTTGTTATTGTTGTTTAATTTTATCTGCCATTTTGCGTTGTTCGTCTATTATTGTTGTTTAATGTCTACCGGCCATTTTGCGTTGGTCGTCTATTATTGTTGTTTAATGTCTACCGGCCATTTTGCGTTGGTCGTCTATTATTGTTGTTTAATGTCTACCGGCCATTTTGCATTGTTAGTTTATTATTGGTTTTTAATGTCTATTGTATGTGAATAGCAGGATCTTGTGTAGGTTAAGTAAATATTGAATTGGACTGTGAATTATATGATTCATGGTTCAAGTCCCTTTGTCTCAGAATCACGCTCCTCACTGTCGGGCCGTATGAGAGTTGATCATATCCCAATGTTCAATTAGAATAGCGCAAGGCTTGGCGGTGGGCGTTGTTTTCTGTCCACTAGTTGATCAGTTGAAAATTTGGGGGGGGGGGGGGTGACTACGGACATTTAGCCCTATGTAGCCTTATACAAAATTATGCAACAAAGCAAACAGGCTTTTAATTACATTCAACATACGTTAGTTGATTCCTCTAAAACTAATTATACTTGAAAGAGAAATCCGCACCAAGTGAGCATATGTTTGGATAATGTCAGAAATGTTTAGAAACTTTAAAATTCTAAACTATTTTAAAATAAGTGTTAAAGAAACCAGGGTGAGTTCAAAAATTACAAATGGTTTGTGTTAATGGTATTTTTAACTATTAATATGCTAACAAGAGACGGTTAGAAATGGTTTGTGTTATATGACATTTTCAACTATTATCGTGTTAACAAAAAACGGTTGCAACCGGCTGCCTGGTGACAGTGTAGAAAATTTTAGACTATTATTGTGTTAGGGTACGGTTACAACTGTTTGGTTTCAGATGACATTGTTCTAAAATGAATGTTACAACTGTTTGGTTTCAGATGGCACTGCTCTAAAGTGAAGGTTACAACTGTTTGGTTTCAGATGACATTGTTCTAAAGTGAAGGTTACAACTGTTTGGATTCAGATGACATTGTTCTAAAGTGAAGGTTACAACCGTTTGGATTCAGATGACATTGTTCTAAAGTGAAGGTTACAACTGTTTGGATTCAGATGACATTGTTCTAAGGTGAAGGTTACAACTGTTTGGTTTCAGATGACATTGTTCTAAAGTGCAGGTTACAACCGTTTGGTTTCAGATGACATTGTTCTAAGGTGAAGATTACAAATGTTTGGTTTCAGATGACATTGTTCTAAAGTGAAGGTTACAACTGGTTAGCGTCAGGTTAAAATACTCAGACTTTTATTATCTTAAAGTATGGCCATAATTAAATGGCTTCAGATTAAATTATTTGAAATGTTATTTTGTTAACAAGATATGTTGGAATTTTATTATAATATTTATTAGAAAAATTGTTCTTGAATGGAAATATTATTCCTCACGATATAAGTGAACTTATTTTAAGAAAAAAGAGACTTTGAATATTCTACGTGCTGAAGAAAAAGACTGCAAAATAGTCTAGAAAATTATTCGTGTTACATTATACGTTAAATGATTTGAATATGAATGATATAAAAAAAATCCTTTTTTATATCTTTTTTGAAGTTTTGTATCAGTAGTGAATACATTTATATATATATATATGTTCAAAGGTGCGTACTGGCATACAATAAAATTATGAGCAGATGTATAAAGATATCCGAGAACACTGGTTCTTTTTTTTATCCTCTCTAGTGTGGGTCTGGCGTGGTTAGCATGCTAATCAGTGAATCTTTCCTCTTCCACAACATCGTGCTCATACTTTTGGGGCGTTATAAAAGTGACAGTCAAATCCAACTATTCGATTACAGTAGCCCAGTATCTTACGGTGGGTGCTGTTAATCACTGCCTCTCATTTAGTTTGTCAACTCAAATAACCGAAACAAACAAAAACTTTATTGTGTAGGAGACTTGAGTATATCACGGTGGGTTGTGAAATAACTGAAGGTGTTCCATTACGACTTAATCGATGAAATAACGTAAGTATTATAAACTTAAACACTTTGCTTGCATTGTGGAGAAAATATTTCTTCATTAAGCTGAACATCGGGTTTTTTGTTCATGTTTTTGTTTTGGGAATAGGTACTTTTAAAACTGATCAGTTGTAGAATATTCTACAGTAAAATTTCTACTCAAACAAAATAATTTAAATAAAAGATTGAGGGCTAATCTCACTTTATAAGAACTGTGTTTAAGGTCCCGTGCTACCTTCGAAGTTACTTCCTCTCTCATTGTACTGGTGAATCTGAAGGTCCATGGTTCTCGACCCGCTGCCACAAAATCGCTCTTCTCGTTTTCGCCATCTGGGTACTTTATAAAGAGTTCCGACCAAATCTCGCTATTCAGTTAGGGTATCCAAAGACTTTGATTCTCTAATCTAGTAGTTAAAATTTATCGAAGCTAGCGCAGATAGCCTTTGTATACCCTTCCATTCCATGAATATCCGAAACAAATTAACAAATCCTTTGTCGTCAATCATGCTTAGTCTAGTGACAATTATTACGCTCGTTCTATTTCTCGACGTCACAACTTCTAAACTTACGTGAAGGACAGCGAGGTCATTCCTAGACTCCACATTGACTTCTAAAACCACGTTTAACCCTTCGTTTGTGACTTGTGTAAATCTGCCTATCCCCCCCCCCCTGCGCGCGCAAAGATTCGCGAATTTTTGCGGTGGGCCATTCTAATGTACGATGACAGGGTACGATGTCAACAGCAGTTGAAGGGTTAAGGAAACCAAAACTACAAAAATTCATTGGAGTTGTATTGGGGAATTCATAGATGCATGACTAAATGGGATTGCGGTATATGATCCAGTTTCTTCTTTTTCCATGGCTGAATGGGCTTGCGGTGTATGATCCAGTATCTTCTTTTTCCGTAGCTGAATGGAAATGGGGTATGTGTTCCAGTTTCTTCTTTTTCTAGGGCTGAATGGGATTGCGTTATATGATCCAGTTTTGTCTTTTTCCATGGCTGAATGGGATTGCGGTATATGATTCAGTTTCATCTTTTTTCCATGGCTGAATGGGATTGCGGTATATGATCCAGTTTCTTCTTTTTTTCCGTGGCTGAATGGAAATGCGGTATGTGATCCAGTTTCTTCATTTTCCATGTCTGAATGGGATTGCGGTATATGATCCAGTATCTTCTTTTTCCGTAGCTGAATGGAAATGGGGTATGTGTTCCAGTTTCTTCTTTTTCTAGGGCTGAATGGGATTGCGGTATATGATCCAGTTTCGTCTTTTTCCATGGCTGAATGGGATTGCGGTATATGATCCAGTTTCTTCTTTTTCCGTGGCTGAATGGGATTGCGTTATATGATCCAGTTTCTTAATTTTCCATGTCTGAATGGGATTGCGGTATATGTTCCAGTTTCATCTTTTTCCATGGGTAAATGGGATTGCGGCACATGATTCCAGTTTCATCTTTTTCTATGGTTGATTAGGATTGTGGCTCACGATACCAGTTTCATCTTTTTCGTGAAAACAGCCGTTGATTTCGAATTATAGCTGGTAGCTTGCAAACGTTTGACTTTTGAACTTTCATCAGTCAATTTCAAATCCTTATTTATTTCCTTGTCAACTCCACCAAGAGATACGCCAGGTTCATCGCATTGGCCTTCTTGGATCGGAGTATTGACTTTCTGAACTACTATCTCCATTATGCGAATAAGCGAGTGATTAACGTTCTTTCTCTGTGTTGGAATATTTCTCATAAGGAATGCTTTGAATACCTCACCTGTACATAAGTATATCCATAACAGCATTGCACTGGAGAATGGTCGGAATTCGACCAAATATATAGGGTCTAAATATGCCGCCCTTGGTCTTGCGCCTCTGGATTAGCATAATATGCAAGTGGCGACTAACCTTCCATGTTCTCTTTTTCAGTGCACTATTAAGCTAGTAACAGTTAATTTATGTCGTAGGAATGGACACTTTTTTTTTTGGGTGGGGATTTTACTGTGTGTTTCTGGCTTATATGGAACCCGTTAAAATATGAACGGTTGTTTCTGTTCTCTCCTCTTTTTTTCTTCTTCTTCATATTACACCATATAGTTTTCATTTGAAAACTTTTGATATAAAATGTGATCTATCTT
Source organism: Limulus polyphemus (assembly GCF_000517525.1). Classification (NCBI taxonomy): domain Eukaryota; kingdom Metazoa; phylum Arthropoda; class Merostomata; order Xiphosura; family Limulidae; genus Limulus; species Limulus polyphemus. Next base: position 5,470 of record NW_013671681.1, read on the forward strand.
TAAACAGTATCTAAACTGTTGAACCTGCCTTCGTCCCCCACCACCACCAGTGGCTCATCTTAGAGCGCTAAAGACCGGGTTTTGATATCTTTAGTTGGTACATCACAGATAGCCCAGTGTGTATCTCTGTGCTTAACATCAAACAAACCGTCTGCCTTCTGTGAATTCATACTCCTGTATATCTGGGACTTCGGAGCTTGCGAGCCGGGTTCGAATTCGTGCGCTACAAGAAAATATTCCCCGCGTTATGAGCTGTAGCTGCGTTATACAAGTGACAGTCAATATCTTAACGTGGATGGTGAATGGTAGATCTGTTGTCCTCCCCCCCCCACACACACAAATACAATAAATGTGATTATTATCCTGACTGATTTATCGCATTTTCTGAAAGTTATTTATTAATGCATATACTTAAACGTCCAATTAGCTTCCACATCTTAGTAAGAAGGCCCGGCATGGCCAGGTGGTTATGTATTGATGTAGAAGAAGAGTATGTAAATTTATGATCACATGAGGTTGTGCTCTCGTGACCTACTCAGTGAATTAATACCCTGCCAGAAGCTTCACTAAGAGAGAGAGAAAGAGTCACGAGATGGATATTGAAGGACATAATTATTGCTGTTTATCACTCGATAGCCCAGCATGGCCAGGTGGATAAGACGTTTGACACGCAATCTGAGGGTTACGGGTTCGAATCCCCATTTCACCAAACATGCTTGCCCTTTCAGCCGTGGGGGTGTTATAATATAACGGCCAATCCCACTATATGTTGGTAAAATAGTAGCCCAAGAGTTGGCGGTGGGTGGTGATTACTAGCTGCCTTCCCTCTAATCTTCCATTGCTAAATTCGGGACGGCTAGCGCAGATAGCCCTCGTGTAGCTTTTCGCGAATTTCAAAACCAAACCAAACTTAGTAAGAAGAAGAGAGAGAGAGAGAAAATGTTTTCTGGCGGTGCAGTGTAGAACAGGATAATATATTTCTTAAATATATATATACGCTCTTCAGAATACATCCCATATTTCACACTCAAATTCAAAACAACAATCCTCTATAGTGTATTAAGTTTATGTATGTGGATATAGGTATAAAAATATTTTTCGTGAATCCTGTATGAGGTTAATATTTCGTGAATTCTGTATGAGGTTAATTTGCACAAAGCAAATACTCATTTGGCGTTAAATTAACCCCTGAGAAAACAACCGGGTATTGATTATGGATATTTGGACCACATGGAAGGAAGGAATGAGACAAAATATTTATGCTGTTCCGAGAACGTTGTAGGCACCATATGTCCAGGTTCCCACAAATCATCTTGCTATAAATGTCCGAATCATGCTCTAAAGGAGAGAAGAAGAGGGAAATAAAAACAGAAAACGAAATTTTACGCTAAATACCCCCCAAAAAAATGCATTTCTGACCTAAAACCAAGGATTAAAATTCAAATCCTGTGATGTCTACATCTACATTAATTTTCCATTAATCAATTTTATTTGTTTTACGAATTTACCACGTGTACATAAAAGCGTGGCTCTTTTTCTAACTCAGTATAGAATATTAGCTGTTACAGACTTCAGTTTTTCATTTTAGTCGAAACATGTCTTCCAAACCGTCTTATTTATATATTTATAACAAAATACCTTTCCAGCGAATGGAAAGAAATAATGGTATTTGTTTTGAGTATTTTTTTGTGGAAAGCCTTTTTTTTAATCCCAAAAGCGATAAGCTTTCCTTGTCGGAATTCCACGGACTTAGCGGTAAGCTTGAGGGATTATAGCGCAAACAATCGGAGTTCGATACCCACGATAAGCATAGCCGAGATAACCTATTGTGCAGCACTGAAGTTGAACACAAATGAAGCTCTTTGGTGCCATTTCACTGTCGAAAGGTTGGAAATTCGCCATGATTGAAACATATATATATGTAATATTTTTCTATAACAACCACCATTTCGTTTGTTAAACAGCGCGTGTAACCTTGTTTTTAAACGTGATTCCTTTTATTAACAGTATGTCGCGGAAAACCGATTTACAGGGGCCAACGAGCTTTACTGTGTTGCGCATTCGTCTTCGTGATCCTGACTTTTTCCTTATGTCTTCCGTGTAACTTACATGCTTCGTAATACATTGAACTAAACTTTTATATTTATATATATATATTTTAACGCATTGAGATTTTCATTTCTAGTCATGCTTGAACACTAGGTTTACGTACACCGTGACGGAAGACTAGTTCCAGGGGACCGCGGACCCCTGGGGGAGGGGCTGGAGGAAAGTTGTAGGGGGGCAGTAGCAAGTACATAGAATACACAGTACTGTTAAGGTACTCAGTATCTATATATTAATTAGGTGAGAGACTTCAGTCAGGACTCTGGATGTTCTGGAGGACTTTATGCTGAGAACCGCTAGGCTAGTGTACTAAACCATTTAACTGAACAATGATTAGAATGAGTTCGATTTCATGATGGATTCAAAACAAAAACTTCAATTTATTTCATAAGTTTATTTATTCATAGAACTTTCAGATTTTGAGTACGTATATTTAGTGTTTTCTTTACGATTTCTGTATGAGTTAGGTCTGACTTTGGATTGGTTTGTATGAAGTTAAACACGAAGCTACAAAATGGGCTATCTGTGATCTGCCCACCATGGATATCGAAACCCGTTTCTAGCGTTGTAAGTCCGTAGACATTCCGCTGTCCCACTGGGGGGCGTGGCTTTGGAATCCAACCTGTATAGTAGAGTGATTTCAAATGTTTTTCAATACTAAGGTGAGTAATATCCATAGACATTTTTGTTAGCAAATAATATAATGTATGCAAGTTTGAGGTTTTATGCTCCAAAGCTGAGAAAACGGTTCGTAGAAGTAAAATATAATAATCGGTTCAGTGGCGTATAATTTATGCAAGTTTGAGGTTTTATGCCCCAAAACTGAGAAAACGGTTCGTAGAAGTAAAATATAATAATCGGTTTAGTGGCGTATAATTTTAATTTGACTGAGTGGAACATATGAACTTGTTTGTTTTCAGAGCAAAACCATCTTGTCCACCCATCAGAAGATAAACACTTGTTTTCGGGCAGGAGCGAGGCCTAGCGGTTAGCTTGCTAGACAATAAATCCGAGGGTCCATGGTCTGCATCCCGTTGCTACAAAATTGTGCTAATCACTTGACCACGCGCACCCTGCCCATGCAGGAAATTAAATGGAAATCTTAAAGACCCTAAGTACCTGCTACTGTGCAGATTGTACTGGTTTTTCCAGACAGTTTTTGTTGATCACAATACATAAAACTAATGTCTTTGTATGACACTCAGGTTTACGCTTGATTTATTTGCCCATACGTAAATTTCATTGCAATCAAATTGACCGTCGTTGAACGCTCATAAGTGGAATATTTAAGTGGGTTCATTAGTTAGCATGCCGAATTGGGGATCTGTCGTTCCTAATTCACGCCCCGTAACAGCTAAAAAAATAAAATAAAAATCGCAGTCCGCACTTCAGGGCCGGGTTTGTTACAAGAGTAAGTCCCACTATTCGATTAGAATAAGCCAAGATTTGGCGATGGGTGCTGTTGACTAGCTGCCCTTCCTCTAGAATTGTAGTTCAAAATTAGGGACGGCAAGCGAATATCCAAAACAAAGAAAGAATAATTTAATTTTTCATTTCCAATTATAGTAGCCGAGACCTCTAATGTTAAAACCGTGACGTCACTCACTAATTCAGGCTGATTACGTCACTAGAAATACCCGATTGACAAATGTACTTTACCTGAAGAAAAGATTAATTCCAGTTACGTAACGATGAACTTATGGTAGTTTTGCAGTGAGCAATTGATGGCTAAGTAATGTATATCCCAAAGGGCGTTCTGCAAGTATCGTATATATTCAGTACCGGTGTTAACAGGTTGTACTTAACAAGAATTTTCAATATCATAATTGCTTAGAGCACTATTATGTATGTATATATATATTAATAGATTGTGTGTATATGTGTAAATATTCGTGATATTCCCTAAAATTGTGTGAGTGAGTGTGTTGTTGGAGATTTTCCTGTCCCCTGGTGGGACACTAAAATCCGGGGTTCGATTCCTTGCGGTGGACACAGCAGATAGCCCAATGTCACTTTAAAGAAACAAATTCACTCCCCCTGTCCCTTGGTGGGACACTAAATCCGGGATTCGATTCCCTGCCATGGGCACAGCATATAGCCCAATGTTATTTTACTCTAAAACAAACAAACAAACTTACTCCCCCTGTCCCCTGGTGGCCACTAAAATCAGGGTTCGATTCCCTGCCGTGGACACAGCAGATAGCCCAATGTGACTTTACTCTAAAACAATCAAACATACTTCCCCATATTCTTCTCCACATATCTAAGTTTTCAGAAGAAGGTCATTCTCGGCCCTCATCAAGAGATGATTTAGAGAGAAGAAATAGCATGCCATCCTTAAAAATAAAAAAAAACACTTGCAAAGATTAATTTTTGTCTGAAACACTTCGGTGAATGGTGTACGTATGCATGACTTCATTTCCAAGAGAAGTGTGCCAGCTGTCGTTGTTCCATAACTATACTCAGATTTCATTTTTCCCAAACGTATTTATCGATGTATTTCTTCTAGAGTTTGATCACAAAGCCAAGATTGAGCACATTCCAGATTAGTTTCGCTGTAAGACTGGCGAAAAAGCGGCAACTAGACGAGCAGTTTAACAATCACATTAAGTTTGTGTGTTTTGTATAATAGTAAGGATTTTTATTTTCATTTGAAATTGCTGTATAACTCTAGCTTAATTTTACCTGAAAATTGTAGGTCCCTTAGTTATTCGAGCTTGTCATATATATTTCAATTATTCTTTTATTTATGACTCCAAGATATGGTGGGAGGGGAAGAAACGTAGATTAGTCCTATGGTAGAGCTCTAGATTTCGGAACTCGCGAGGAGGGTTCGAATTCGTGCGATACCACAAAGTATCCCTCCCACTTTATGCTGTTTGCACGTTACAAGAATGACCGTCAGTCCCTTATTGTGGGGTATAGAATGTCTTCCATCTGTTCAGTAGATCAAATTTAGGGAGGGCGACAAATAGCCTTAGAGGCTTTGCCATCAATACGAAATATGAATATAGAGACGCGAATAACCATGCCACTTTTTTTTTCTTTCACCGCAAGTGTGTTATCTTGTTAGCTACAGAACGTTGTTGTTTGGTTGTTCGTACAAGTGAAAAGCTTCCTTAACTCTGGGGCTTTAGGGAGTCGTGGACGTTCTGAAACGAACAGTTTACCTTATCAGTGGAAGCATAAGTGAAAAGTGATGGAATTTTCGCTTTAGTTATATACGACACAAGAAGACATAATATCTGCTTGAAATCCAGTGGAAGTCAATCAGCGATCTCTCTACGAGGAATTTTGTGTACCTCAAGAACCTGTAATAATGTTTGTTCGATTATAGTTCTTACGAATCCCATCATCCCACTCCTGTCTCGATACAGAAAGCACTGATACTAGGGATTAAACTCTGCTATCATACGTAATTTAAATATATACCTCATAACGTAAAAAAGAAAGAAAAAATCTCTTTACATTTCACGGCCAATTTAATAGAATAAATTTTCGTAAATATCTTCAAGAAATGCTTTTCATTTGAATACACAATTTCCGAATCACGTTTGTCTAAAGTTAAAGTTCGATGAACTTTCAATTAATTAGATTATGAAGACATTAAAATAAACTTTTTGTTACTTCAAGCAGTTTTAATTTTATACATTTTGTAGACTGTTTTACGTTTTATGTATTCTGTTGTTAGTTGACGACGATGTTTTATGTATTCCGTTAGCAGTTGACGAGAACGCTCTATGTATTCTGTTGTCAGTTGACTAGAACGCTTTATGCATTCTGTTGTCATTTGACAAAAAAGTTTTATGTATTCGATTAGTAATTGGCGAGAACGTTTTATGTATTCTGTTGTCATTTGACAAAAAAGTTTTATGTATTCGATTAGTAATTGGCGAGAACGTTTTATGTATTCTGTTGTCAGTTGACGAGAACGTTCTATGTATTCTGTTGTCAGTTGACTAGAACGCTTTATGCATTCTGTTGTCAGTTGACTAGAACGGTTTATGCATTCTGTTGTCATTTGACAAAAAGTTTTATGTATTCTGTTGTCAGTTGACGAGAACGCTCTATGTATTCTGTTGTCAGTTGACTAGAACGCTCTATGTATTCTGTTGTCAGTTGACGACGATGTTTTATGTATTCTGATGTCAGTTGACGACGATGTTTTATGTATTCTTTGTTGACGAATGGTAATTTTGAATGCCTCTTTTAAAGAAACGTATCGTGTACTGGGCCAACACAGCCGAGAATTTAATAATCATGGCTTATAGAAATCAATGGAACAGGCTTTATATACGTTTTTCCATGTAACTAATACTAACCCCTTCTTTTAGGCTTTTGGTACACTTTTCTCTGTAATACTAACCCCTTTCGTACCAAAGCCTAAAAAATTTTCTCTGTAATACTAACCCCTTCTTTTAGGCTTTGGTACACTTTTCTCTGTAATACTAACCCCTTCTTTTAGGTTTTGGTACATTTTGTCTTCTAATAGTGGCTCCTTGTTTTAGGCTTACGCTTTTCTTGTAATACTGTTCCCTTCTCTCATTTAAAACTTGTATAGGCAAAAGACACGAAGGTTTGTCTGATATATATATACTGTGATTTTGTGATTCCATAGACTAGTTATTTTAATACTGAAAGATAAGCTTTACTTCTGCTTCTTTGTGTATTGTATAGGAAGGACGTTTCCCTAACGAGGTTCTTTTTCCCACCTTCCGGCTATAAAGACGTATTACTAGACGATGTTTACCAGGCCAAACACGCATGTAACGTCGGTTATAACGAAAGATTAAACTCTTAATGGATTTCCCTACGTCTGTTGGTCGTTAGGTAAAAATCCTTGATGTTCCTTTTGCTTCTGTTATGCTAGGCCTAACTTTCTGCGGTGTATAATACAACCCCCCACATCCATTTCCTTCACATGTATATAAATATAAACATAAACATAGAAATAATCTCTCTTACTTCTGTTGCCTTTAAAATAAAAGTTTTATTCTTTGGGAAAGTTTGCAAGGAATTTTACTACATATCTGATTGGTTACTTTAAGCGTTTTACTAAATATCTGATTGGTTACTTTAAGCGTTTTACTACATATCTGATTGGTTACTTTAAGCGTTTTACTACATATCTATTGGTTACTTTAAGCGTTTTACTAAATATCTGATTGGTTACTTTAAGCGTTTTACTAAATATCTGATTGGTTACTTTAAGCGTTTTACTACATATCTATTGGTTACTTTAAGCGTTTTACTACATATCTATTGGTTACTTTAAGCGTTTTACTAAATATCTGATTGGTTACTTTAAGCGTTTTACTACATATCTATTGGTTACTTTAAGCGTTTTACTAAATATCTGATTGGTTACTTTAAGCGTTTTACTAAATATCTGATTGGTTACTTTAAGCGTTTTACTAAATATCTGATTGGTTACTTTAAGCGTTTTACTACATATCTATTGGTTACTTTAAGCGTTTTACTAAATAGCTGATTGGTTACTTTAAGCGTTTTACTAAATAGCTGATTGGTTACTTTAAGCGTTTTACTACATATCTGATTGTTCAAAAGTGGACATTCATTGTTCCCCTTCTCCCCACCAGGAGGATAATAACCAGCGAACTTTATGAATAGATATGTATGTTGCAGTGTCTTAAACATTCTTTTGAAAAACGTGATGTCATTTATGGTGTCGAGTCAATTAACACGTGATAATCAGCGAATTTTTACCACGTGGAATACACAAGTGGTTGTGCGTATAAAGCTTTCAATGACCTCCACCAGGGTGCCTTTAAATGGACCAAATAAGGGCAATATATGTCATGGCTACTTTGAATGGAAGTATCTGAATTCTCTAAAATTTCATCTTCTCTTCTACGTGAGTAATTCAATAACTCGGTAATATAAAGCGATGTATCGAAAATTAGGCCCACCTCAACTACGTTAGCTTTGTCTCGGTAGTTTCATTCTGTTTGTTGTACAAGATTGACTTTTGATCACAAATTGTTATTAAAGCGCTAAGTTTACGCACTTACAACGCTAAAATCCGAGATTCGATTCCCGCTGTGGATGGAGCGTTATATAGATTTGCACTAATACAAACAAACTAAACGTAACTTGAAATTATTTTAAACTAGAAACTGTCTGAATATACTCAGTGAGTTTTAAAGGTATATTTTGCGTAACTTCTCGCAGTTGCGGCTTCCAATCCGAGGGGCGCGGGTACGAGTCCCCGTTATCGAACATGCCCGCCCTTTCAGCCGTGGAGCGTTATAATGTGACGTCAATCCCAATATTCGTTGGTAAAAGAGTAGCCCAAGAGTTGGCGGTGGGTGATGTTGACTTGTTACTTTCCCTCTAGTCTTTCGGTGTTAAATTAGAAACGGTTAGTGCACAAAGCCCTCGAGTAGCTTTGCGCGAAATTCAACAAAACAAACATACATTTGGACTCCTAATGACTTTCAGTTAAAATTTAGAGAACTTATTTCTTACAGCCTTTTTTTCAGCAGCTCTTTAAATTTGCAGCTTTGCGAAGTTCAAACCAAACCAAATCTCGAAGTTGATTGGTTTATTTTACGTTATCTTTATACATTGTTTGATGGTGGTGTACCGTTCACGACCTCTCTGTAATGAAGCCGTAAAATCAACTCTTTTCACCTTAAAATGTAACTGGACCACAAAAAAAAAGGCTGGAAATAACTAATAATGAATTTTGTTTTTGCTAATTAATTATCGATTGAGCTGTATGGTTCATAATTACTATCAATTTTTGTGATTTGCCAGATTTTTATTAAGTTACTATTATTGATGGAATAATTTTATTTATATCATATGCAACATGCTTAAGCGTATTTGTACATAAAAACAGCGTATTAAATGGAGTAATGATAAAAATAATTGACGAAACATAATAACTTTTTAAAGTCCAATTTTGCAGTCTTATGTATTCTCGATTTCACTGCGTATAACGTTTCTTCGATAGGCCTAACCACACCGTATATTGTTTCTATTGTCAAAAGGAGCACTCCAAGACTAGTATATAGAACATAGTTAAATAACTTGTTTCGACATCAGGAAAGGAACAGCATTGAAAAAGAACAACAGCACGCAATTTTCTATTTTATCTGAAACACTGTAGTACGTTAAGATTTTGTAAAGAGGTTATTTAAAATGTAAAAATAAATATGAAACCTAATCTATCAATTGATTCACTAGTTGTCACTGAGTTATACCAGTTTGTGGAATTTCAATCTTCATCACTAACCATGGGCAGAGGCAAATTGAAAGAACAAGACTAGGTTCCATATAATGAATAGTATATATTATATAAATGTTACATATTCTTCAAATCCGTTTTGAGTAAAAGACAACCAAAAACATACATATATATTTGTTATTGCCATATTTTTGGTGTCTATAGGGGACAGATATTGCTAAAGAAATACTACTGAGAAATAAAAAAAAAGTATCATACATAATAGAATTGCTAGGAGAACGAGCTTTTGAGACACACTTTACAAAAAAAAATAAAATAAAATCCTGAACTTTCTGGACATTTTGCCAGAAGCTTACTTCAAGATGAAAGACTTGTTTGTTCAGTGTAATTGATATCAAGCCCTGATGAGCACGTGGTTACGGTTAACTGATAGCAGCAACAATGACAACAGAATCTCTGAGGGAATGTTTCTGCACAGACCATAAATACTGTTTATAAAGGCTGTCGCAGTACGTCACATTACTGTATTGTTGCAGAGACCTGCACACAAAAAATTGCGGTCAAATTTGTCTCTTTATTGCAACAATACTTCTTTAAATACACCATGGATATCAAAACCCGGATTCTAGCGTTGTAAGTCCGCTGGGGGGAGGGCATAAAAAGAAACGTGGCTAATAAGTCCCCCGGTGGGACAGCGGTAAGTTTATGGACTTACAACGCTTAACTCCAGGGTTCGAGTTCCAACTGTGGACACAGCAGATAGCCCAATGTGACTTTGCTTTAATACAAACACACAATGAAAAGTTTTGAATGGGTAATGAAGAAAACGTCATTACAAGTTTAACGTAATAGTACACGTCCAACGTTTCAAAAGGGTTTTTCCACGTAGCTTTTTCATTGTCTATTGAAGACTTCTTCAAACTTTAGTGAGTTTCTTCGTTGAGACATTTGTCAAATATAACGAAATATTTCAATTAGTAGTATTAAGTAGCCTGAGAGATGAATGGATAGACAGACAGATATATGTTTATCAGGATAATATATCAGTATTATAACTATTTATTATTGTTTATGTCAAACTATATTAGTGTGCCAGACTGTAGGTCTGAGTTCTGTGGTTCCTGTCCTCTTATCGCAAAAAAAAAGAATAATAAAAATATCGCTTCGCACTTTATGGCTATGAGCGCATTATAAGAGTGACGGTCAGATCCAAATACTTGATTAGAGTAGTCCAAGAGTGATGTTGAATAACTTATGACTTCAAAGTTTGTTTGTTTGTAGTTAAGCACAAAGCTACACAATGAGTTGTCCGTGCCAACAACGGGTATCGAAACTCATATTTTAGCGTTGTAAATCGCAGAATTGCCGCAGTGCCGTTGGGGTACTCAAACAAGCAAAGCATTTATCGAAATTTCCAGCACACTATTGAAGACATGTTCTGGAACTATCTAAACATAACGCCAGCGTAATAACAATAATAATCTTGATAGTTAAATCTTTCTGAAGGTATGCGAATACAACGTTTCGACAAGGTTTTGTCATCATCAGGTACATTTGCTGTCATGTTAAACTTATATTAAAGTTTTTCTTCATTACCCATTTAAGCCGTCTCCAGCCATTATTAATTTCAAATATTCCTGTTCCAGAATCACTTCGGGAGTACAGTTCACACATTCCTGGTTCAGAATGGCTTCGGTAGTACAGTTCAAATATTCCTGTTCCAGAATCACTTCGAGAGTACAGTTCGCACATTCCAGGTTCAGAATGGCTTCGGTAGTACAGTTCAAATATTCCTGTTCCAGAATCACTTCGAGAGTACAGTTCGCACATTTCTGGTTCAGAATCACTTTGGGAGTATAGTTCAAACATTCCTGACTCAGAATCACTTCATGAATAAAATTCAAACATTCTTGGTTTTGCCCTTCACTGTAATTTATACGTCGATAAAAAGTATTTTTCTGACTTAAAATAAGGTTATAAATAAAATTAATTTCTTCTTGCTGCCCCCCCCCCAGTGGCACAGCGGTATGTCTGCGGACTTACAACGCTAGAAACCAGGTTTTCGATACTCGTGGTGGGCAGAGCACAGATAGCCCATTGTGTACTTTGTGCTTAATTACAAACAAATAATCTTCTTGCCAAAAAATTTTGTTGTTGTTAAGCGCAGAGCTATACTATGGACTATCTGTGATGAGCCCGCCACGAGCATCGAAACCCGTTTTGTAGTGTTACATACCTTCAGGTCAAGTTAAGTGTCATTGGCCGTGTGTGGTCCAGTGACTGGCATGCTTGACTGTAAATCTGTAGGTCCATAATTTGCATCCCGTTGCCGAAAAAAAAATATATATATAGTGTTCTACATTTTTGGACCGTGTGATGCGTGATAAGTATGACAATCGAATCCCAGTATTCGATCAGGCAGAAATTGTCGACGGATATATTTTTTTTTAGTCTATCAGTTCAAAATCAAGGCCAACTACTGCAAATAGGCATTTGATAGCTTTACCTGACTATATATATAAAAAAAAAGCAAAAAGGTAAGTTGAGATACTACCGTATTAAAGCGGCTGAAATGGATTACTTGACTCTGACTTTCAGAAAGTTTCTTTTTGTAACTTTTTTTTTTCTTTTTGGAAATTTTAGCCAATCTCCAACTTAGTCTTTATTTGAGGCGACACGAACAATAAATGCGTGTTCTAACAATTACTTTCTCGGTAACCCAGCCGGGGGTGAAATATTTTTGGACTGGCTACTGCTGACTGCTCGGATTAAAACAAATCAATACGTTCAATCGAACTTTGGTGTACTGCGAGTAAACTGCTTGGGTTAACGTACGAGTAAAGATAAGAAACTTTGATGCGCCCTCTTGTGTATACTTTGAACAGTTCTCTGAGTTATCTTTATATCAGACTGTACGGCTAAAAATGAAGGCAATTTTGGGAAACTCAAGTATAGGACTTACATACTAATTAAAATTTTAAGGTAAGTTTGGGAAAAACAAGCATAAAATTTGCATAATAATTAAAATTTTAAGGTAAGTTTGGTAAGTTACTAATTAAAATTTCCTGTAAGAGTGGTATATGATTTTTTTATCTCCCGCCTTAAAGATTCGTATTTTGAGTCACCCTTCTTAGGAAAACACGCTCGCAATCTGAGTGTCGCGGGTTCAAATCCCATCACACCGAACATGGTCGCCCTTTCAACCCTGGGGCATTATAATGTTACAGTCAATTCTACAATTCGTTGGTAAAAGAAAAGCCCAAGAGTTGGCGGTGGGTGATGTTGACTAGCTACCTTTCCTCTAGTCTGTCATTTCAAATTAAGGACGGTTAGCGCTGATAGCCCTCGAGCAGCTTTGGGCAAAATTCAACAAAACAAACATACATTAGGACACCTAATGACTTTCATTTAAAATTTAGATAAATTATTTCTTACAGACTTTTTTCAGCAGCCCTTTAAATTTGCAGTTGAAAAATTGTATGTTGTTAAGCATAGAACTACACACAATGGGCTATCTGTGTTATGTCTACCACAGGTATTGAAACCCAGTTTTTAGCATCATAAGAATTCAGACTTAATGCTGAACCGTTGGGAGCAATATTTACTGTCTTGAGGCTTACTTCTGTCATTCTGAGTAACCAGCTGTTTAATGAATCCTTTGATTTGTTTTCTACACTTAATATCAGATAGAGTAAATGTTTCAACACTACTTTAACTAACGATCCCATCGTACCTCGATAGTTGTTAATCCGAAAGTTCAACTTATCCAAGTCCTATCACCAACTATAGGGCTTTCTTCGAAGACGCGCATCCACTTTGCTTTAGCCTAATTTGCATCTCTTCATCCACTATAGCGTCTGTGAATTGTTCACGTGCCAACAAATCCATCTTTTCAACTGAAGCACTGTGCGAAATTCAAACCAAACCATTCGTATATGTATGTGTGTGTAATAATCGAAACAAAAACCTCGTATTCCATTAGAGTGTATTCAGTCTTGTTTTTGTTTTTATATTAGAGTAAACAAGATGCATCATCAAACCTAGAAGAATCCTTGTACTCTATACGCTTGCTTACTTTATTGATTACGTAAAATAACTTTTTGTGCAGCCAGTTGGCTCTTTTTTGTCTATAGCGTCTGTGGGCGTGATCAAACGAACTTAAGATTGTTGACGACCTGTACATGTGGGCGTGATCAAACAAACTTAAGATTGTTGACGACCTGTACAAGAAGTTATCATCCTTGCTCATTTACGAGTTATTTTAACCAGAATTAATCGAAAAATTCGATTTAGATAGAGGAAGAAATTGGAACCATACGATTAAAAAAAAATACTAATGACCGATGTTAATGTCTTTAGATTGGTTAGCTGCTGAAATGAAACAACGTGTGATATTTAAACTAATGTACAGAGATCTGTGTATGTATGACTGGCGGATTGTGGTCCATTGGCTGACATACATACACACACACATATATATACTCTCTCTCTTAGGAATAATATGTTACCTGGATAATATCTTAGGCTTTATTATGCTGTTCATTTAGGTAGTTAACCATTATTTAAATGCCAACTTCGATAAGGTCCTGCTAATCGCTATTATGGTCCAGTTGAATGAAACTATTTCATTTATTAACCTTTTGGGCCCCGGCATGGCCAGGTAGTTATGGCGCTCGACTCGCAATCTGAGGGTCGCGGATTCGAATCCCCGTCCCACCAAAGCATGCTCGCCCTTTCAGCCGTGGGGCCGTTATAATGTGATGATCAATCCCACTATTCGTTAGTAAAAGAGTAGCCCAAGAGTTGGCGGTGGGTGGTGATGACTAGTTGCCTTCCCTCTAGTCTTACACTGCTAAATTAGAGACAGCTAGCGCAGCTAGCCCTCGTGTAGCTTTACGCGAAATTCAAACAAACAAACAAAATATGGTATTTTAGCAGTTGAGTAAATCCTAATTTAGCCCATGTAAAACAATAGTTACTTAAGCAATTATCTGTGACCAGTAAAACTTGAAGGGCATTTAACAGAACAGTTTTTTTATATCTTCATTATTTTATTTCTCTGACTTCTGTGATGAAACAAACTTCAAATTAAACCAAATCAGCCCAGTCTATAGCTAGTATTCTTTTAGAAGTATTTAGTAGAATCCCAAACTCAACCATCTTTACTGATTTTAACATACAATTACTTCAAAAAAACCTAGAAACTACAGATTACTAATACAAATGACAATGTAGGAAAAGTAAAACCTTAGTAAGGGCTGCAGGAACTCATTGCCTATAAGGTATAACCTCTATTTGCCAACTTTATAAAAAGAAAAGTTAAAAATTATAGAGCAGGTGTGACTGTTCAAGTGCACAAAGTCCGCATCGTAGAATCACCATCCATCGTTTTTAGTTCAGTTTTCGTTTATTCTTTGTCACCCCAGTAGCTCAGCGTTAAGTCCAAAGGCTTATAACGCTAAAAACTGGGTTTCGATACTCGTGATGAACACAGCCCAGATAGCTTTGCGTTTAACGACAAACAAACAAACATTGATTCTCTCTCTCTCGCTCTTCTTTTTTTTTTTACTACTATCTATGAAATTTGAAATCGAAATTCTGTTTGCCTATTTACTAATAGGATTAATGAATTCATCTAGATAATATCTTTGGTTTTAATATGCTGTTCATTTGGTAGCTAACCATTATGGGAAAACCAACTTCGAGAAGGTTCTACTAATCACTCCTACTGTCCAGTTGACTGAACCTGTTTCATTTAATTAACTTTTAATTGTAATTTTGTTCTGTTTCGTTAACAGCTTTTACTCTCCCCCAATTCCCCTCCCCGTGGCTCAACGGTAAGACTGAGTTATTATAACGCTAAAAATCGGGTTTAGATACCTACAATGGTCAGAAGGCAGCCCATTGTGTAACTTTGTGCTTAACAACAACAACATTCCTACATCTGACTGCAGACGGTGAACAGTAGTTTCTGATGTGTGACTTAGGCTTAACCATCTATATTTGATATAGTGTTGTTGTTGTTGTTTTTTCTCCACTTTTGAAACTTAACAATGAAGATTGTATATGATACACTGGGTACCCTTATCGTTCTGTGGGTCCTACTTCTTCAGATACATTCCGTTATGAGGTACATTCTACACTGTCCACGTTGTATTTTGTACCTTAGATTTATTACTATCTCGTAACATGTAATATCGTTTTTTTAGTTTTTACCTTATTATCTGAGAGGTTGCTATATATATATTCATACAAACACACACAATTCACATTGCCTAGTTAAATAAGTAAATATTATTTAAATACAAAAGAAAGACAATTTAAACATATATATATGTAAATTACGTTTCGTCCTATTATAACTAATCACAGTTATGGACGAACTCCACGGACTTAATACCTTTTAAACAAAAGAAATTTCGAGGGCATGATTAACAACGTTGTGAGAAAAAAGGCAAGACTAAGGGGCTCACAAACAATGTTTCAACCCATTTGATATGTCTTTTACGTGCCCCCCCCCCCCAGTGGCACAGCGGTATGTCAGCGGACTTACAACGCTAGAAACCGGGTTTTGATACTTTTAAATTGCACTTGTTTCAATTCAGATGTGTGTTTTTCAATACATAGAAAAAAAAGGTTTATGTCCACTCTTTGTTTTAACTAAAAATGAAATTTATAACAGAATAGCCATTTCAGAACCTTTTGCTTTTTCAAGACATTAGTTTTAATTTTTGAAAAACGCATTCAAAGTTACGTTGGCCACAACTTCCATTAAGTAATATGTATTTTCACACCTACGCACCTTATTTTACGAAAGAAACGCGTCACACGATTGTAAAGTCTTCTCAGGATGTTGAGGGGGTTAGAGACAAAGTGACGAAACAAGGTTTCTGTTTGGATACACTTCTTATGTAAGGAATCCACATTTCGGTAAGTGTGAACGTGGAAACCTGGATTGGGTCATCCAGTATTTTGCCACTTTTTTTTTCCTAAAACACAACTTCTTACACAACTCCAGTGGTTTCTTTTCGTGTTTAAACTTACGTCTGACATTGTTTGTATTAGAGCAAGGTCATATTGTGCTATCTGTTTCGCCCATCGCGGGGAAACGAACCCCGGATTATGAAGTTGTAAGTCCGTAAACTTATCGCTGTCCCACCGGAAAATAAGTTTGTTTTAGAGCCAAATCACATTTGGTTATCTAGTGTGTTTACCGCGGAGAATCGAACCCCGTATTCTAACGCCGTAAGTCTGTAAACTTATCGCTGCCCCATCGGCGGACGCGTTTGACTTTTCTCCAATTTTAAGATGCTTTGTAACTCTGCATATACTGTCTATTGTCGCAGTAAGCACGAATCTCTGGATTGATGCAAAAAACATTAGATATACGTGTATCCAGACTTTGTCTTTGAGATCAAACGTCCGTGCAATTTCTTTTTACTTTTTCTTTTATCTGCGACACAACTAAACGTTCCTCGTTGTGTGTATCTATTACTGTTTTTCTCTTCGTTACACACTCAACGACAGTTGCGTTCCACGTCGTCGTCGTCCTTTTCTTTAGTCTTTGTTATCCGTGATCAGTCAGGCATTTTACTATTTCGTGATTAATCGCTGACGTTCGAATTGCCAGTTGCATTCTTTATTCACTTTGTTAAAATTGAATAGTAAATCTTTATCTCTTTTTGTTTTTCCAAAGAGTCACTACAACTACACAGTGCCTTCTACAGCTAACAACAGACAAAACCAATGACGTTGTAGGCACAGTTCAACTAGCACTATATTTAAGTGAAACAGAGTGATATCTGTAACAAAAATATTGTCAATATAAAAAGAAAAAAGTTATAAAAAGTGCTTGCTTGTTTGTTTTGTTGTTAACTTCGCGCAAAGCTACACGAGCGCTATCTGCGCT
>NW_013671681.1:23638-24867 GCF_000517525.1 Limulus polyphemus
CCACCGCAAACTCTTGGGCTACTCTTTTACCAACGAATAGTGGAATTGACCGTCACATTCGTTGAGCATGTTTGGTGGGACGGGGATTCGAACCCGCGACCCTCAGTCGAGTGCCCTAATCACCTGGCCATGCCGGGCCTGTATAAGAAAAAAAAAGTGTCTAGCTGTATAAAATGGAGAAACACATAAAAGCTAAGTTAGAAGAAACATCACTATTACTTTTATTATTAGTTGTAGAATTATTATAATTGTTATAAGAGGTGTAACAACGTTCAAACTGCAACGCTTCATCTAGTGGAATCAACTGGGGCAACGTTGCGATCTACTACTATTTTTATTATAATATAAGTTCTA
Source organism: Limulus polyphemus (assembly GCF_000517525.1). Taxonomy (NCBI): domain Eukaryota; kingdom Metazoa; phylum Arthropoda; class Merostomata; order Xiphosura; family Limulidae; genus Limulus; species Limulus polyphemus. Next base: position 23,993 of record NW_013671681.1, read on the forward strand.
CTACTAATAATAAGATAATAGTAGACTAGAAGGTTGCCTCAATTATTTCTTCTAACTTGGCTTCTGCATTTGATACCTCTACTTTATATTCCTGGACTATTTTTATAACTTAGGAGTTTTTTTTTCACGCTAACAATTTTTTTTTTTGTTATTTATATCGTACAGGTATTTTGACAGCGCTGCAAAGGTCCAAGTTACACAGGAGTTGTACAGGTATTTTGACAGTGCTTGCCAAAGTCCAAGTTTAACAAAATATTAAGAATAATGAAAAGCAAAAGCTCCTGAGAGCTGCACGTGCAATAAGAACTACTAATGCATATTTGATATATATATATATATAAGCCTGTGGACAAGATAAACCAATGTTACGTTAGTATCTTTGATGTTCACTTCGTAGCTTTTAATTTGTAAAACTTCTGATTATTAAAAAGAATGAGTCGTTGAGTTTTAAAGATAATGCACATCAGTCTGTCTGAGTAAAAACATTGGACTGAATTTCACTGATCATTTCTTTATATTTCCATTAGATTACCTTATTTTTCTTGGTTTTAAAACTTTGGCCCTTGTCTACAATAAAGAGATTATATCTAGCACAGTTTTGTCGTATAAGTTGTATTGATTGCTCTGCACATACATACATACAGTGTTGTTAAATACGTTGGAAGGGGGAGAGGGGTGCAGCACCAGCTGTCGGGCTTGTTTAATTCAAGTCAAGGCGTCATATTGACAAAAGTAGTTAAAAGCGTTTTTACTCCTGCTGTCAGAAGTACTAATAGCCTCAGGTTTCCCTTATTCCATAGCATTTATAGTTTACAAGGGGACAGACTTTCTGAATGTTTTGGTTGATTATATAGGTAATTTATGTATGTGTTGTT
>NW_013671681.1:25388-44169 GCF_000517525.1 Limulus polyphemus
TTTGTAGACTTGTACAAGTGTCATTATCTAATATTATATGACATTGCTTTGTAGACTTGTACAAGTGTCATTATCTAATATTATATGATATTGTTTTGTAGACTTGTACAAGTGTCATTATTTAATATTATATGATGTTCTGTACAAGTGTCATTATCTAATATTATATTATATTGTTTTGTAGACTTGTACAAGTGTCATTATCTAATATTATATGACATTGCTTTGTAGACTTGTACAAGTGTCATTATCTAATATTATATGATGTTCTGTACAAGTTTCATTATCTAATATTATATGATGTTCTGTAGTAGTTTCATTATATAATATTGTATGATGTTGTTCTCTACAAGTTTCATTATCTGATATTATATGATGTTGTTCTGTACAAGTTTCATTATATAATATTGTATGATGTTTTGTACAAGTTTCATTATCTGATATTATATGATGGTCTGTACAAGTGTCATTATCTAGTCTTATATGATGTTCTATACAAGTTTCTTTAGCTAATATTATATGATGTTTTGTACAAGTTTCTTTATCTGATATTATATGATGTTGTTCTGTACAAGTTTCATTATATAATATTGTATGATGTTCTGTACAAGTGTCATTATCTAATATTATATGATGGTCTCTACAAATTTCATTATATAATATTGTATGATGTTTTGTACAAGTTTCTTTATCTAATATTATATGATGGTCTCTACAAGTTTCTTTATCTAATATTAGATGATGTTCTCTACAAGTTTCTTTATCTAATATTATATGATGTTCTATACATTTTTCTTTATCTAATATTATATGATGTTCTATACAAGTTTCTTTGTCTAATATTATATGATGTTCTATACAAGTTTCAAAAGTAAATCGAAGTCGACTTTTTTACGAAACAACAGAAAAGAAATAAAAGATTCGCTCTGTCTCTCAACTGCAGTTCCAACGTTTTAACTTTTAAGAGTAGCTAACCTTCCTCAAATCATGCGTTGTAACGTAAGTTTAACTAGTGAACTTGGCTGTAGTGATGGGACTGATCTATTTCACCGATCTGGTATCAGAAAATAGGAAGATCAACTGCGCTTGCGCCTTTCGTATTTTTTTTTCTTTTGTCTACAAGGGTGGATTTTTTGAACCCGTAAAATACTTGTTTCAAAAGTTTTTAAAGCATTCCTTAGTCACTTGTCAACTTTTTTTTTCTCTTATCATCGTTTTTCATAACAGTCTGTTTCTTCTAATTTGAAGTTTGTGTTTGTTATTAGAAAATTTTGGACGGAAGAAATGACGTCATCTCTCCCCTTCCCCCTTTCAACCAGGATACCCATTTTCTTAACCCATAATCATGATGTCAAAAAAATACATAGGTTCAAGAAGTCTTAATATAAAATCATAAAAGCCCTGTAACCCGAACGCTTTCAAAAGGTGGACCTTTCTTCTTCTTCAGTGTTAAACTGAATCCATATAGAATTTGTTCGAAAAATTTTAAAAAGCTTTTGTAACCACCTATCAACAAAGCTGCTTGTTAACCTTCCATCTCATCATTGTGTGTGATAATCATCTATATTTCTGGTTGGATTATAAGTACAGCTGTTTCTGTGTAAGTAAAGGGACTATTTATTAACCCGATTTTTTCTTTTTAAAAATTCTTCCCTGGCGGCTTACTTTTGAATTAATGTCAATACTTCCAACAAGTAAGCACTGGTATCAATACACATGTAATATTTGACACGTTAGGGTTAACTGTGGCCAAATGGATAGCGTGCCTGGACCATAAGTTGTGGAGTGCAACGTTCGCGATTCATTGCCTCAAAAACGCGCTCCGCACTTTGTGGCCGTGGATGCGCTAGAAAAAATGGGGTATAAATCCCACTGTTCGGTTATACGAGAGAAGTCCAACAGTTGTCGATGGTTGTTGCCTTCCCTAAGTCTTATCAGTTCATAATTCGGGACAGCCATGTATAGATAGCCTTTGTGCAGCTTTGCGCGAAATTCTAAAACAAACTTTGACTACTTAAAAATTAATTTATATGTTTGTTTATCTTATATATCTCTGTTTATCTATTTATTGATTTGAGTATCCTTTTGTCCTTATTCTAATATATATATCTGTATCTGTGTTTAATAGGCCTGGTAAGGCCTGGTGGTTAGGGCCTGGCGTGGCCTGTTGGTTAGGGCGCTCGACTTGCAATCTGCGACTTGCGAATGCGAATCTCCGACACACAGAACACGCTCGCCCTGTCAGCCTTGGGGTCATTATAATGTGACGGTCAATCCCACTATTAGTTGGTAATAGAGTAGCTCAAGAGTTTGCGGTGGGTGGTGTTGACTACCTGTGTTCCTTTTCGTCTATCACTACTAAATTAGGGACGACTAGCGCAGATAACCCTCGTGTAGCTTTGCGCTCATTTCTCTGTTTTCTAGTTTATCTACATATTACAAATGTTTTGAGTTTCAATTGGAAAAAGTGCGTGATATTTCGTGTTGATGCTAAAAAAGTCAGTGCCTATAAGTGACGATAACAAAAGTCTTTTTAAGCTTACATTTGTTTAAAGTTTTATTACACTAGTAACAGCAACCATTGTGTGAATATGTACATTTTATTACACTAGTAGCGGCAACCATTGTGTGAATATGTATAGTTTATTACACTAGTAGCACCAACCATTGTGTGAATATATGTTTCATTACACTAGTAGCAGCAACCAGTGTTTGAATATATACATTTTATTACACTAGTAGCAGCAACCATTGTGTGAATATATATATATTTTATTACACTGGTAGCAGCAACCATTGTGTGAATATGTATATTTTATTATACTAGTTGCAGCAACCATTGTTTGAATACATATATTTTATAACACTAGTAGCACCAACCATTGTGTGAATATATATTTCATTACACTAGTAGCAGCAACCATTGTTTGAATACATATATTTCATTACACTAGTAGCGGCAACCATTGTGTGAATATATATAGTTTATTACACTAGTAGCAGCAACCATTGTGTGAATATGTATAGTTTATTACACTAGTAGCAGCAACCATTGTTTGAATATATATTTATTTATTATTATTACACTAGTAGCAGCAACCAGTGTTTGAATATATATATTTGTATATCAAATAAGGTTTTCACGTTCTGTAGCGTATTTGCATTTAATTTTTTAGGAATAAAAAAATCCGGGAAAAGCATCAGATTCAAATCACTACCATTGGGTATTCATATATTTTTTTATTTCGCTGTGTAAATAGAGAATTACAGAAGTATACATCAGAGACTGAGAAAGAAAATGAGAGAAGACTCACGTTTTTCTTTCTTTTTATTTTAAAATTACTTTGCGTTGGGTTTTACAGTTGTCGTAAAACAAGTCAACGTTATACAGAACTAACGTAAAACCACGAAGCTTTGTTTGAATGTTATAAAAGTTACGTATTCATCCATCGACATCACGCGCAAAGAGAGAGAAAAAAAAAGGTTATATCAGTTGTAGAAAACTTGATTCTTGATAACGTTTGTGCCATCAGCCGTTAGAAGGTTATAAAAGTTACATATTCATCCATCGATATCACGCGCAAAGAGAGAGAGAGAAAAGGTTATATCAGTTGTAGAAAACTTGATTCTTGATAACGTTTGTGCCATCAGCCGTTAGAAGGTTATAAAAGTTACATATTCATCCATCGATATCACGCGCAGAGAGAGAGAAAATGTTATATCAGTTGTAGAAACTAACAAAAATATAATCCTTTTTTTTTAAAAAGTAGAAATTGCAGTAATATCCCCCAAAATGCGTTGGAGATATAATGCCAAAGTAGGAAGCGCGTCGGGCTGCTGATCATACGGTCCAATGTTCGACACGTGGTGTCTTTAAGTACGCTCCATACTTACAACTGTGGACGCGTTGTGAAAGTGACATTCGATCCCTCTATTCGCTTCGAAGAGCCGAGAAAAAGTGACAGATGATGCTTACAAGCTTACCTTCCTCTGATAAGTGTTGAAAGTTTGGCATGGTTATGCCTGAACTTTAAGGAGTTCCTGAACAGACTGTTTAGCCCAGGTGCATATACGGTGCCGTTCAGGTTTAAAATTTCAGTTCAAATTCTCATCTGTGCCAACTAAATGCATGTGAAAAACTATTGGGCCAAGTGCTCAAACCCACAACGTTTGTAATTAAGCACAAAGCTCACAATGAGCTACCTGTGCTCTACCCAACACGGGTATCAAAACCCGTTTTCTACCGTTGTAAATCCAAAGAGATACCGTTGTGTCACTTGGGGTCCCCACAACGTTTGAGTCACTCTAACACTCAGTGTCATGGGAGTTTTGGTTAGGATGTTAGGAGCTCCATAAGCATTTTATATTGTACTGATGTTATTAGCACGAGAATACTAAACTAGCTGTGTTTAAAAACCACCCTAATATGGCACAGATGCACAAACACATAAGTATATATATGTATATGATTTGTATGCAACACTTGTATTTGATTCATAAATAATCAACTGCATCAAATACTTATACAAAGGCTTGAGTAAAGTTGCTAATTGGCTGGCTCGTAAGATTCGTCTTCATTTCGCTGGTGTCACACTCTTTCCATCCCAGTAAAGTATAGTATAAACAAACTTAAGAAAGACATCAAAACGTTATTAACATTTAAATTGAAACTTTAATGTCAGGAAATAGCTGTAGCGCATTCTGGACTATAAAAACGATCTTATTTAATTAAGAATGGCCGGTTTATTTTAAAATATATTCGTTTTCTCAGTCATTTTGATTTTTCTGAATAAAGGATTATCATTTTTTTCTTGTCTGAGATGTCTCGTTCGAACTTCTGTAAAGTCTCTGTAATGTTTTGTTTCTGGAGTTTCAAGTTATTGATGTTTCGTTCGACATTTCTGTAAAGTCTCTGTAATGTTTTGTTTCTGGAGTATCAAGTTATTGATGTCTCGTTCGAACTTCTGTAAAGTCTCTGTAATGTTTTGTTTCTGGAGTTTCAAGTTATTGATGTCTCGTTCAACTTGAAACTCCAGAAACAAAACATTACAGAGACTTTACAGAAGTTCAACTGATGTTTCGTTCGACATTTCTGTAGTAGAAGTGTCATTTCATTGTTTACACTTAACTTTTTTGTGGATTATACAAATACTGTTTGCCCTGCATGGCCAGATGGTTAGGGCGCTAGACTCGTAATCTGAGGGTCGCGAGTTCGAATGCCCGTCCCACCAAACATGCTCGCCCTTTCATCCGTGGGGGCGTTATAATGTAACGTTCAATCCCACAATTCATTGATGAAAGAGAAACCCAAGAGTTGGCGGTGAGTGGTGATGACTAGCTGCCTTCCCTCTAGTCTTACACTGCTAAATTAGGGACGGCTAGCGCAGATAGCCGTCGTGTAGCTTTGCGCGAAATTCAAAAACAAAACAATGCAAATACTGCTACGAAAAATCAAGGAATCCATCTTAATTGAACAAAACAACCCTGCTCTAAACTAACACCCTGGGGTGCCAAGATACCTCTTCTAAGTCGTGCAACAGTATTCGGTCATGTGATCTTTGTTCCATACTATATATATATACAGTGTATATATATCTGTGTCAGTGGAAACTACTTTTACCTGATGATGACAAAACCTTGTCGAAACGTTGTACATTTGCTGTTACGTTAAACTTATATTAAAGTTTTTCTTCATTACCCATTCAAGTCGTCTCCAAGTACTATTATAAGTCTCAAAGTGGGTTTGTCATCGAATTTAAATACGGCTACAGTTTTCTTTGGAGCGTAAAATCTGTTCACTTCGTACCGTGTTTTAATTTCCTGTTGATGAAGTGCGTTAGTTGTTTTTAACCTCTCTCCCCTTCCCCAGGATTTGTAACGCTAAAATTTGGAGTTTGATCTCTGCGATGGACACAGCGATTATAATTATTGGTCAGAATTTGGTTCATATGTAATTTTAATTTTCCTGCATAACGATTTTGTTTGTTTGTTTGGAATTAAGCACAAAGCTACACAAAGGACTATCAGTGCTCTAGCCACCACGGGTATCGAAACCCTGTTTCTAGCGTTGTAAGTCTGCAGACATACCGCGCTGCTACTGTGGGGGGGGGGGGCTGATTTAATAGAAAAAACTTTCGTCGGAGGTTATATTAGTTATGAACCAGCTGACTACTTCTCATGCTAAGTATACAGACTGAGAGATTAGGTCAGTTCATTAGTGAAATAAACTTTTAGGCATTCGTTTCTTTAAAAGAAAAGTCTAGTTAAAAAGTACTTTAGAGAAATAATTGCTTGCAGCTGGAAAACTTTTTTATTGTGCTAAAATTTTAAAAGAATTAGAAAGAAAAAAATATACAAAGTAATTAACTAAGAATTGCTCTATAACGCTAAGATTCGGGGTTCGATCCCTACGGTGTGCGCACCACGTGTAGCCTGTTGTGCAGATGTGCGCTTAACAGCAACAAAGAAAAAAACTGGAGATTATATGTAAAGAAAGTAAATGCATTTCACTGAAAATTAATTTTTCATTTTATTTTTTTCAGTTTTTCCCTAATATGTTATAAAACCCGTTTAAATAAAAAAAATCGTTATTTGTCTTTTTACCCTTTATTGTTTTCTTCTTTTCTCTGGTCGTTTTGTATTTATTTACGCTACCCTTGTTAACCCTAGTACTCTACATAAAACGTTATCTTATAATTCTTTCGGTATGTTTTATTATAAACATGGTCCCGTTCATATGGTGATTTACAGATATGTATATAATCAAGCATAATACACAGATTGTTAGGCTTAGCCTTGTTATGTGTATTGTTATATATATATATCTACACACAGAGAAAAAAAAAAAGAGATACGAAGAACTTCTAAGATTTACTATCACAAATGCGTACAGTTATGTAGCTACGTGTCAAGGATTTTGAGTAGAGCATTAATCTTGTATATTATGTTGTGAATTGTTAACGACAGTTGTTTGATAGTGGTTAGTGTGCTCGGACTATAAATCCGAGGCTTCATGGTTCGTGACCCCATTACCGCAAAAACTGTTCTCCGCATTTTAGAGCCGTGAGTAATTTATAAGAGTGATGATCAAGCTAAGGTAGCCCATGCAAGAGTTGGCGGTGGGTGTTATAGATTAGCTGCCTTCCATCTAGTTCTTCAATTCACCATTACGGATGGAAATCCCCTTGTTTAGCTCCTAGCGAAATTCTGAAACAGTCTTGTCTGAGACGGTGGTGTTTGTTTCATTCCTCCCCCCCCTCTTTCACTACAATTCATATACATACTGTAGTTATCAATAAATGCGTTCAAGAAATTGCTAACTGTTGTTATGAGAAAAATACGAAACTTTAGCTAGTTTCCAGGTACTGGTCGTTATGCACCATAATGAAGTACTAATAACTTGGTTGTCTGAAGGTCTGAGGGTTTATATCGCTAAAACCCAGGTTTAGATACCCTCAGTGGGCAGAATACTGGTGGGCCGATTGTGTAACTTTGCGCTTAACAACAAACAGACAAGAAGTATTATCAAGCACGCTCATGCTAGCATGGATAAAATTTGTTTAATATGAAATAGATTTTTTTTTACGCCAAGTGATATAGTGAATGTCCAAGTTGAAAAAAATATAAAGAATCTCAAGAGATCGATCAAGAAGCATTATTTGTAAAAGGTAATAAATTCCGTGTGCACCAGTACATTTAATTAAAAAGATCGATAAATCCCAATGCTATCTTGAAGTTTGACTCATCACGGAAATTATAAAATATCAGAACAGCAAGTTAATAACCTATTGTTTTATGATGATTTTAAGCACTATGATTTTTTCCCGTTCACTTAAGAAAATTTTCAAGCGATTCAAGCGATTTTCAAGCACAGAGATATACAATGAGCTACTTGACTGTGCCCACTACCGGTACAGAAACCCGTGCATAAGGTGTTATCTGAACTGTCAGATTTTATAGGGCGATATTCTTTACAGTAGGTGTCTGTGAGTTGTTGGCGATAAATTTCAACAATAAATGGACAGCACACAATCCACTTATTCTAAAATAATATATTTAAAACCAGTCAAATGTATGTACAAAAATTAGTTAACTATTGGTTATCACAACTGTATCCAGAGTTTTAAATCATTGTCTCCTTTTCGTCAAAGTCCACACAGGCGAGTTCAATTATATTAGAACACCCTTTGACAAGACAAATACTTCTTCCCTATCTGTGTTATTAAAATACAAGCTGTGATACTTTCACTTTAGGAATCGCCACTATATACTCTTTATGGCCTAATTCACAATCATCAGGTCTAACTTCACTTTTACTTTTACTAATTTACTTAATTTGTACTCCTTAACTTGATCACCTATATATATATATTAGGCCTATTGGTTTCTAGTGCTTTGACAGCTTTCAGCGTAAATCTTTATCATTTTGGTAAATCACGACAATATTGTTTAGGGTTGATTTGTTTGAAGTTAAGCACAAAGCTACACAATGGGCTATCTGTGCTCTGCCCACCACAGGTATCGAAACTCGGTTTCTAGCGTTGTAAGTCCGCAGACATACTGCTGTGCCACTGGGGGGCTTTCTATCAAGTACCACGGCCCATCATGGCCAAGTGGTTAGGGTGCTTGACTCGCAATCTGAGGGTCACGGGTTCGAATCCCCATCTCACCAAACATGCTCGCCCTTTCAGCCGTGGAGGCGTTATAATGTGACGGCTAATCCCACTATTCGTTAGTAAAAGAGTAGCCCAAGAGTTGGCGGTGGGTGGGTGGGTGGTGATGACTATCTGCCTATCCCCTAGTCTTACACTATTAAGTTATGGACGGCTAGCGCAGATAGCCCTCGTGTAGCTTTGCGCCAAATTCAAAACAAACCAAACCATCAAGTACGATTATTTAAAACTAACCACTTTTTTGTGGTTGTTTGAAACATGTAATATTAAGATAAATGTTTGTTTTATTTGTTTCGTCTTACTTATTCGTTTGTTGCAAAAGCTATTGTAAACGGTGCTTACAGCGCAATGTGATTGATGTGAATAGCGCAATAGGACGTGATTGATGCGATGGCGTGAAATTTTCAGACAGTTTAAGCTACGCTGCCTTTTTCGTACGCGTGTACCATGTATTCTAAGAAAGTAGACTCCAAAATTTTAAAACATAACTAATGTTTCTCAGTTTGAGGTAAATTTACGGATAGCTTTAACAATACACACCACTGAGTATGTTGGGTTAAAACGATCTGGGAGCCTCACCACGTCGTAACAATCCATGTCGCCACATCTGGTCACGACCATATATTTTGCCAATAGCCCGGCGCGTAGTTCCATAGCAAAAGACTCAGTTGTTAGGCTTCATGTCCAAAACACATCACACGTTCTTCTATTCTTTCTATAATCCATCTCATGTACGAATACACCAATTTCCTAACGCCCGTCTTAACAATCTGATCATATAGAAATCCATAGGTATTACATCCGACAACTTTACTGGTATGTCTTGGTTAGGAATAACATGAATATCCATTCTATTCTACAGCTGCGTGAGATGTGCGACGGTAAACGGAAGTATGGCTGGAAGTCTTAGATTAGTGAACGCATAACTTGAGTCCCTCAGTGGGACAGCGGTAAGTCTTCGGATTTACAACGCTAAAATCAGGGGCTCGCTTGCTCTCGGTGGACACAGCAGATAGCCCGACGTGGCTTTGCTATAACAAAACACCCACACACGCATAACTTGATGGCCTCGTTTCCAGACAGAGATCCTTCTTAATTATAGTGCACAATGATGCCTGGGGTACATGGACATCTCTTGCCACTTTGTGTTTGTGAATTCTCATCTGTTAGTCTACCCCACGACTGGGGTAAGACTTATTGTAGATCCATATTCCTTGGTTATTAAATACTTGAGATATCTTCGGCTTGGAAATTCTAAATCCCGTATCTGAACATATCTTTGTGATCTAAGTTTACGAATATTTTGCATCGGAAGGTGTTGTTACCATACCCTTCTCAAAAACGATAAATTTTTGTTTGCATTACACTAACTGTGAAGTGCCAAATAACATCAAAATGTAGTTCTGGTACATTCCGTTCCACCGCGACTTTATATCGGCTGTGGTTGTCACGTGAGTGACTGATTTAAATATTCAAAATCGTTTTAACCTAACGTTCTAAACCCTCTTTAGTCGAAATAAAATGACGCCACACCCTTGAAGTTAGGGCGTCAAACTTTAATTACACATGTTTTTGTGTGCTGAAAAAATCGTCATGGTCTGAGACCCGAAATTTCAGCCGTAGCTGTTCCTAATTTCCAACCGTTGACTACAATGGTTAACTGCTATTTTTTAAAACGAGCACAAAATTGAAAATGCGAAGCGTGTTTAGCAGCATTTCGCGCACTCGAAGCTGGAATACACCAGTTGCTAAACCACACCTGGACCATGTAATTTCTCCTAAAGGGGCCAAGGCTGCCTGGAGGGGTCACCTGTTTTAACCACTCGCACCACCATACAGTAGTATGTTGTCTGTCAGTCAGTAAAAACTAAAATGACGTCACATAAGAGATGCTAAACGTTACAATTTGTACTGTCGTGACGTCAGTGAAACGTACGCATGCCATGAATCGTGAGAAGAATTATGTACTCTGTAGGCAACAGCACATCGTGGCATATGAACTTCAAAAGAAAGAAATAAAGATATTTGTTACTCTAAATTTTGGTTTTATTTACTCTTGAAACAGAACACTTTCGAGGGCCCTGCGGAAGTACATCTATTATGTGTGTATATATATATAGTACAAAAAAGTTAACTTTATGATACTGAAGGATCGTAATAAAAATTATAATGATAGAAGCAAAAGATTTCGTGGTTATTATAACTAATGAACCCCAACCCAAAGTCGTGTGGGAAATCTGCACAAATTGGTAATCAAACCTGACAACATAAGTTTTATAACACGCAAAGGAATGTTAATTTACTAATCATTTCGAACGCAAGTTGTCAAAAAGACTTTTTAATAACGCTGATATAATAAGCCTTAACAAAGACGGCAAGGTTTGTTTGTTTGTTTTTGAATTTCGCGCAAAGCTACACGAGGGCTAGCCGTACCTAATTTAGCAGTGTAAGACTAGAGGTAAGGCAGCTAGTCATCACCGCCAACTTTTGGGCTACTCTTCTACCAACGAATTGTGGGATTGACTGTCACATTATAATGCCCACACGGCTGAAAGGGCGAGCATTTTTGGTGGGACGAGGATTCGAACCCGCGACCCGCAGATTGCGAGTCGAGCACCCTAACCACCTGCCCACGAGACGTCAAGGATTGATAATATAAAACAAAAATTAACAGTCTTCGCCAAAATTAAGCCCACATGGGTTGTTTCCTTTAAGAATTGTTTGTATTATATTTCTATCACGACGTGCCTTTGTAATGTAATCAGTTCCTTAACAGCTAGGGTGAGCTGAATACTGTAATAAATGTCGCATACAGACATAGGTCAAAACATGGATTGGTTTAGGGAATATAGTATTAAATTTTCTCTCAGTTTCTTGACTTGTACAAATAGTGTGGAGATTCGTTTTCCATACAATCAACTTGAAATGCATCTAAAGTGAAAATGAAATATATCCCATGCATTGTTTCACAGAATAAGAGTATTTGTTCAAGTCGTATGGAAGGTTTCAGCTGACATTCCGGGTGTTTGATTATGTACCTAGATCTCGCTTACACCACTCTCCTTTAGTACATCTGAACTTCTTAAATGTTGTTGTTTTAACTCTAGAAAATAAATTGAAAAGATGACCGTGACTTTGAGACGTTTGAATAAAAATGGCGGATAGTTTTTCCGGTTTGTGGAAAATTTCTAGATGTTCGTTCAAAATATTGCTGCAAATCAGTAAGTAGGCTTTTTGTTTTGTTTTTCCAGTGAGGTATTGGAAATCTCTCTTACGTTACAAAGAGAGAATCGTGAGTTATGGGTATCGTCACTATTATGATATCGTCACTAAGGATAAAATCTTGATTTTATTGTAATATTTATATCATTTCTCTAAGGATGATAGTGAGCTAATATTATCATGAAATTTTGAGGATGAGTTATGGTTGTATCAATTGTTGAACGTGGGTGAGTTATGATTGTATCAGTCATTGGACGTGGGTGAGTTATGGTAACATCGATCATTGGACGTGGGTGAGTTATGGTAACATCATTCATTGGACGTGGGTGAGTTATGGTTGTATCAATCATTGGACGTGGGTGTGTTATGGTTGTATCAATCATTGGACGTGGGATATCTACTAATTTTGAAGTGACAGACCAGAGAGGAAAAGGCAGCTAATCAATACCACTCGTCACCAACTGTTGGGTTACTCTGAGGAAAAGGCAGTTAATCAATACCACTCGTCACCAACTGTTGGGTTACTCTGAGGAAAAGGCAGCTAATCAATACCACTCGTCACCAACTGTTGGGTTACTCTGAGGAAAAGGCAGTTAATAAATAACACTTGTCTCCAACTGTTGGGTTACTCTGAGGAAAAGGCAGTTAATAAATAACACTCGTCTCCAACTGTTGGGTTACTCTTTACCAACGACCGTTACATTTTATCTCGTCCGCAGTTGAAAAGCATGTTCGGTGACGTGCATCGATCTCGCGACTTGCAGATCGCGAGTGGAGCGCCCTAACCACCAGGCCATGCTAGGTCTCAACTTGTAGATATATGGAAGCTTTTATAATTTATCTGTAAACAAGAACGAATTACTTAAGTTTTTTACTTTGTACATGGTGTAATAATAGTGCTTCGTTCTCAAACTTACTGTGATATAGATTGGGCGTTTCGTTTTAATGCGTGCTGTAATTATTTTAGATAGCGCGTTTTCGTCTAATTCGTGTTGTAATAATTATAAGTTGAGCGTTTCGCTCAGACGTGCTCTAATAGCTATTAACAGGGCGTTTTATTCTAATGTGTGCTCTAATAAATATAAATGAAGCATTTCGTTTTAACGCTGCAGTAGTTATAGATGAAGTGTTTGGCTCTAACGCGTAATGTAATAGGTTTATATAGAGCATTTCGCTTTGATAATGACTGTAATAATTATAGACAGAGCGTTTCGTTCTAACGTTGGTGTAATAGTTATATGGAGCGTTTATTTTTAACGTGGAATATAATAGGTATAGATGAGCGTTTCGTTCTAGGGCGTGCTATTATAGCTATAATTGGAACGTTTCGTTCTAACAAATGCTGTAATGATTATAGGTGGGACGTTTTGTTCTAAAGCATACTGTAATAATTATAGATGAGACGTTTCGTTCTAAAGGAACTATCAATAACGCTATAAGAAATGTCTGTGGACTTTATATTATCAAATAGAATATGAATCATTTAATTACAGATAATTTATTAAAACGTTTCAGTAGAGAAATGCACTCATGAAGACCATTTTTAATCTTTAAATGTGTATTTCTTTTAAAAAGTACAACTGAAATTATTGTTATGTATTGAAGTTCACTGTTGAAATTTGTGAAATATCAAGTAAAGCATGCGACCCTGAATATGATTTTCAAAAGGTTTGTTTTAGTTTGTCATTGTTTGAAGACTGCACCATTTCTATTCTTCTTTCCAATACAAATCTAATATTTTACCGCAGCAAGGTAAGTCATCTTTTAATCTTCTGTTTTAATTTCTTGGAGATGTGTAACGAAACGTTGGTATTGCTACAAACCAGCGGGAGTTCTTTTAGCGAACAGGGCGTTTTTAAAGTCATGCTGTGTTGCCTTCATAAACAATTCATTATTATGTATGTAAGGCTGTGGTAAATTTACGTCAAACCTCTTTTTTTTTCTTTTTTTCTTTTTTTACTGTGCTACTGCTAAAACCATTTATAATCTCGCTCACCCTCCTCCCTGTCGTCATGGTGTGATTCCTTCTGTTGTGAAAACTTTTATAATAGCGCTCACGTCATCATGAGTTTACGTGCCATTCCTCTATTCTTTGTACCATGCTAGACGTAGTATTCTATGTATTAAACATAGAACAGTGGAACTGCATGAAGTCCGAGCTGAGTAATGGCATTATTGTCCTGAAACTGAATACTTATAGAACCGTTGATAGTGACATTAGTACTGACGTGTATGAGATAAAACTTAATGTCCTTGTTTGGCTGGCTGGCTGGCTATGTTATTGATTAATATAAAACTCATTTAGTCATAAGCTTGAAATTTTTTAAACAATAGTCTTTCTTTTTTATCTTCAAAAAATCGAATCTTACATAATCCAGTATATCAACAATTCTAAAACTGACATTAATCACTTTGTTTACTAGTCAACCATGGCATTCCATTTTATTAACATTTCTAAGACTAAAATTATTCAGCTTGTGGATGTGACATTGTCCTCAGCTGAATATATGTACATTTTGACAAACAGATTAAACCTAGGTTAATCACTTTGTTTACTAGTCAACCGTGGCATTCCATTTTGTTAACATTTGTAAGACTAGCATTATTCAGCTTGTAGATGTAACATTGTTCTCAGCTTGTAGATGTGACAATGTCCTCAGCTGAACATGTATGTACATTTTGATAAACAGGTAAAACCTAGAGGTATTTTTTGTTATCTGGACTTGGCCGTTTTTGTGTTGTATAAAAATGTGGTTCATGATATTTATATATTTCTGCGTATGATCACCTAATAAATAGGGTATGGTCGTCAGACTGATTTGTTATTCTATATAAATCTGTCCAGACTTTTAGCTAAAATATCGCTAGTTTTCAGCTAGTTTTTTTGAGAAATTAAAGATTTAAAAAAAATTCAAAAAAATATTTACATAGTTTCTTTTAATACTTTGCATTTGAAAACAGGTACCAAACTTTAATTCACTTTGTAATTAAAATAAGACAGCTGTTTGTTGCACATATAATTTATTTAAAATATAAGGTATTTATTACGTGTGTGAAAATATTCAAAACATACGTTTTTATATTCATCTTAATACTTCAGATGTTACATGAATACCGATGAAAAAAAAATTCAAATATCGAATTTTCCAGTTCTTTAAAAAGAAAGCCTTGAAAGTTCTGAGTATAAGTTTTGAAATATCCGAAAATATTCATCAAGCTTACTCCGTAGATTTTAAGCTTTCGTCTCACAGTCTGCGAGTTATGGGTTCGAATCCCGTCACCGAATTTACTCGCCCTTTCAGCTATGGGGGTGTTATAATATGGCAATCAATCCGACTATTCGATGGTCAAAAGTAACCCAAGATTTGGTGGTAGTTCTGACCAGTTGCCTTCCCTCTAGTCTATCACTTCTAAATTAGGGACTGCTAGCGCCGATAGCCCTGGAGTAGCTTTGTGTAAAATTTGACAAAAACAAGCCAGTTCTTCCATACATGTCGAATATTTTTCAGTAAACATTAAAATAAGGTTCTATTTACAACTTCAAACATGAAGTTTTCTTTGGGCTCTAGAACCTTCAATCTTACTTTACAAACAGTTTAGCATTCTTGAGACGTGTCAACCGTGATTTATCGTTTGATCAGACGTGGGCGAGGATTGGCCCTGTGTTTGGAGCTGGCGAGCGTGGTTCGAGTCCATGTGATATCTCAAAATATTTCCCAAACTTTAAGGTAAGGTTACGTTATAAGAGTAACAATCAATCCTTTATCAAATTCATGGTCGGCAGCAGATAGCATGAGTAGCTTTACCCTAAATGCAAATATGAAAAAAACATTTTAAATATTTGGAAGATGTTACACAGATCACTCATAAAGAAACTGCCATCTATCTGCATTTTGCTGAATATATATATATATATATAATTCGCAGTATTTATAGATATACTTTTAATGTACCTTTAAAAATGCTAATTAAAATTTACATCACTATAACATTTATGAAGTATAATTTGAAATAAGATAAGATAGTAATAATAATAATTCGTTCTGAATTACGAAAAACCACTTCCATCCTGACATCAATTCAAGTCTGAAAAATACCTTTATTCTCATCTTTCTTACATTTCATAAAACACGTTTTTGGTTTTGTTTTAGAAAATCTGCGAATGATACTAAACTAAAGCCCCCCCCCCCAGTGGAATAGCGGTATGTCTGCGGACTTACAACGCTAGAAACCGGGTTTCGATACCTGTGGTGGGCAGAGCACAGATAGCCCATTGTGTAGCTTTGTGCTTAACTTCAAACAAATCAACCCTAAACAATATCGTCGTGATTTACCAAAATGATAAAGATTTACGCTGAAAGCTGTCAAAGCACTAGAAACCAATAGGCAATATATATATATATATATATATAGGTGATCAAGTTAAGGAGTACAAATTAAGTAAATTAGTAAAAGTAGAAGTGAAGTTAGACCTGATGATTGTGAATTTGGCCATAAAGAGTATGTAGTGGCGATTTCTAAAGTGAAAGTATCACAGCTTGTATTTTAATAACACAGATAGGGAAGAAGTATTTGTCTTGTCAAAGGGTGTTCTAAAGTAATTGAACTCGCCTGTGCGGACTTTGACGAAAAGGAGACAATGATTTAAAACTCTGGATACAGTTGCGATAACCAATAGTTAACTAATTTTTGTACATACATTTGACTTGTTTTAAATATATTATTTTAGAATAAGTGGATTGTTTGCTATCCATTTATTGTTGAAATTTATCGCCAACAACTCACAGACACCTACTGTAAAGAATATCGCCCTATAAAATCTGACAGTTCAGATAACACCTTATGCATGTTTGTGCTTTATGATAAATGAACTTAGCTTGAAAGCCCCCCCCCCCTTTTCGCTAGTTACAGTGGTGGACAGAGCACACATAACCCATTGTGTACCTTTGTGCATATCAACAACCAACGCCAAACCTTGATAATCCCCCAGTGGCTCAGCGATACGTCTAAAGTATTATAGCGCTTAAAACCGGGTTTCTGTACCGGTAGTGGGCACAGTCAAGTAGCTCATTGTATATCTCTGTGCTTATTAACAACAACACAACCAAATCGCTTGAAAATTTTCTTAAGTGAACGGGAAAAAACCATAGTGCTTAAAATCATCATAAAACAATAGGTTATTAAATTGCTGTTCTGATATTTTATAATTTCCGTGATGAGTCAAGCTTCAAGATATCATTGGGATTTATCGATCTTTTTTAATTAAATGTACTGGTGCACACGGAATTTATTACCTTTTACAAATAATGCTTCTTGATCGATCTCTTGAGATTCTTTATATTTTTTCAACTTGGACATTCACTATATCACTTGGCGTAAAAAAAAAAATCTCTTTCATATTAAACAAATTTAATCCATGATTCAAAATATTTTTCAGTCATTTTATTAAGATGCTATCTTTCTTTTTACTTTTGGGAATATTTCACTTTTCAATCTGTATGTGTATATACACGCACACACACTTTTTATAAGCAATTTCAAAAACTTAATAATGTTACATGGCCCAATATCCAAGGTTTAAGATTGGTCCTGACATGTAAAAAAAAAAAAGAAGAATGTTAGTGCTTGTCAAATAAGCATTAGTTTTTCCAAAGGAACTCTTCGAAACATTGAAGTCAATAAAAGCTTTAAATTACAATTACAATAAAAAAAAGGATTAATAAAACTAAAAACTTTTTTTTTTCACTCTTAAGAATATTTTGAGCTTGAAACTTAATCGTCGCTTTCCTTATCCATTATACAATTATGTCGGAAATATATTGTGGGAAAAAAAAAAGACTTATTGATTACAAGTATAAATGATGGACACGAGATCGTGAAAAATATTTGACGAGTCATAATTTTAAAAAATATGGTGACTCTTTCTTCGTTTTCTGGATGAACTTACTCACTTGAAAACGGATTAATACATATTTCGATTTAGTTTACCTATTAACCCTAAACCCCCCAGTGGCACAGCGGTATGTCTGCGGACTTACAACGCTATAATCCGGGTTTCGATACCCGTGGTGGGCAGAACACAAATAGCCCATCGTGTTGCTTTGTGCTAAATCAACCCTAAACAATATTGTCGTGATTTACCAAAATGATAAAGATTTACGGTTTAAACGCCGAAAGCTGTCAAAGCACTAGAAACCAATAGGCCTAAAATTTATCATAAAAATTACGCAAACTGTAGATGTTTTTATTTCCATATTCCTCTTAATATGTCCATCTAGGATTCAGGCTCGGAAGTTTTAAAACGTGTACTTGTATTTTATATCCACCCCTTGTCTCCCACAAGTCACTGCCAAAAAGGCCTTTCGTACAATACCAGCCAAACTGACGAGACTGGTTCGAATCCTTGCGATATCACAACCGCAACTGTAAGCTTTTGGTGCGTTTAAGAGTAACAGTCAGTTCCTTAGCTTAGATGGTGGGTGGTGGAATGTCTCCCTTTCCTCCGGCCAGTATAGTTCAAAATTATGAACGGAGGCAGCTTGGTCATAAATAAAAAATACAATAAAATATAGTAATCACATGTCTCGTCTCATCTTTGATACGTTCTTCCCGCTGAAATATACCTAATTGCGCTAAATTCAAAGTTCATCAGCGCTACTTCGCAGAATGAAGGAAATGAATTCAGTAGGCCTAATACAGTGGTGTAATGTAAGCAGTTTGATTGTTTAATAAGAAAATAAATTAGCAAATAAATAAATAAATAAATAACCAGTTAGTCTGCTGCGTAATAATGGCTTTTTTTATTGTGATGTTATCCATACGTCTAAAGTATTTTAAATTATTAGTTTGTTTGTTTGTTTAGAATTTCGCGCAAAGCTACACGAGGG